>NW_009612402.1:0-22128 GCF_000690535.1 Cariama cristata
CCAGGATGCCATTGGTCTTCTTGGCTACCGTGGCTACCTGTCAGATGCTTCTTGATGCTCTGATGCATGTTCAGGCACTGATCCCCGTTAATTAGTGCGACACGGAGTTGTGATGTACCTCTGTGTGTGGCACGTAGAGGTATCTGGCACCAACCTAGTGGCATGGACAGGGTTAGACCACCTTGATGATAAGTATAAAGCAGCATAAATAACAGAGCAGTAAAACCATAAGATGGGTTAAGGGACAGTGTATGGAGGATATTTTTTTTTTCCCTTTTATTGAATTAGATGATGTGTATCTCTTCCCAGTTTCTGTGGAAAATATACAAGAAAGCTCCAACAATTTTTATGTGCATAACATAAACCCCACTGGTATGCATATGGAGGGAACATTGCCGTTGGAGTGGTTTTTGTTACTGCAACAGTTCACAAAGTTGCTCCTCTGTGATTGAGCCGGCAATTTAATAGCAATCTATAAGGGAACAAAATAGCATGGGAAAAGGGACTCAAAGGGAGACACTCCTCACTTGTAAAGAGACAATGTCGGTAGAGCAAAGGCATGAGAAACTGAAGGGTGAAGAAGCTGTTTCTCAACCAAGCAGGGTTTCCTCAACAGGAGAGGGGCATTCCACATGGAGGACACCAACTGTTGCTGGAAAACTTGGCCTCCCAGCAGTTTTTGTGGGTGAAATCACAGGAACGTACTTAAAATGGACAGCAGCATGAGCTGTTAGGAAAGTCTCTTCTCTCTCTCCTCCAAATGCTTTATACCCCCTAAAATAATTTCTTCCCATTGGTGTGAGAGAGGCTCTACGTAGTGCTGATTGCCAGCTTTTGAAGGGAGAGTTACGAGTGTCCAAACTCATGGGACAAAGTGAGTACAGCCAATGTATCCCTGCAGGTCTGCGCCTTTGATCAGCACATGGGAATGTGAGGCTTTTGTAGCTTCAGTGAAAAGCAGAAGTATAATGACCGGATTACTCTAAAGTAGAAACATGGTAGAAGACATGCTCGAAAAGCAGTAAGTGCTTTTGTTCATATCACCGTTTTCCTCCCTTCTGAATTCTTAGTTTTTCTGAAAGCTTGGAGAGAAAAGATTTCTTTTATTCAAGTTTCATTTAACCTCTGCAATATATTCTGTGTTTGCTGCCGTCCTCCTGCAGTGTAAGGGGCTTCACGGAGTGCTGTGCTCTCTGGCCAAGCAGGCTTAGCAAAAAGTAGAGAAGATGGGTGACATATATGGGTTTCAAGAGAGAAGATGTATACGTTGGAGACTCATGTCAAAATGGCAATATTGAGAAATTAGGAAGTCCTGGAAGCGTCTGTTTGTCTCTTGTCCAGATTTGCAAGGATCTCACTGCCTGTTTCCTTCTGCCATAGTGAAGTCTGTGTGTGATTTGACAATTAATGTGGGAAAGTAGGGAGGGAGAGACTCCTGCCACGAGAGCTTGGCTTTTTGTGTAAGTGGAACCAGAAATAAATGTGGGAGAAGTGGTGAAACTGATGTGTTCAATTAGATTTTAATGCATCTGAAAGGGTAGTTCAGAGACAAGCTGGCCCTTCTCATTCTGTGTGCATTGGCTCCTGCTCTGAGGATCCATTTGTGCTCTTAGTGTAAGTGCCGTATGCATTCATTGCCTGTAAACATACTTCCCTCGATCTCCTCCTAGCTCAGCGTTGTGCGTTTCCTCTCCTTTTTCTGAACTGGATGAGTAGGAGGATTTCGCTTACACACTGCTGGAGCGGGGAGGGTGGTTTGGTCTGAACTGCTCTCAGGGCCATCTCCATCCTCAAAGGCTCTGTTCTCTGGTAGCATCAGCCCAGGCTTTTCTCGTTCTGTGTCCTTGCACTGTTTTGAGTACAGTATGGCATTGCTGAGTCATTTGAGTGAACAAAACAAACACCAGTGAATAAAAGCTCTCTCTTGCACATACGTGCAACCACCTTTTCGGAATGCTGCTGTGGTTGAGGCAGAGGGAGGACCTTGCACCGCTCCTGTCAGCTCTGGGCAAAGCTGCCTGAAGCGGATGGGAAGATGTGTCTTCAAGCTGGGTCCAGTGTACATAAAAGACTAAATAATTTTTTTTGGGAATGCTAAAAATAGCTAAGATATTCAGATTGTCTCTTTCCATGTTGCCGTAATAAGTTTTGTATCTCTTCTTAGATGCGTTACATTTCTACAAGATGTTCAAAAGGAAAAATCCCGTTGGTCCAGATGTTTGAATAGAACTTGGAAAAAATCTCCCTTGGCATTCCAATAATTCTGGTTTGTAACCAATGTTGGCCTGGGAAAGCAAGAATTATGGTGGGCAGTTCAAGTGTGACAAGATGAACTGGGTCTTATTATCAGGAAGAAAGAAAAAAAACCCACCTAAAATACAGGGGGATTGGTGAATGGTGGTGATTTGAAAATCCAGTAGGTAGAGCTTCAGTGGGCCTGTTGTAAAAGCAAAAAATTAGCTGAGAGCTTCAGGTGGGTGAGAGGTGATAACTCCGGGAAGCAACTGTTGCTGCTGAACAGAACCCGCGCATGAGAGTTGTGGTGCCAGGCGCGCCATTCGGTTCTGGGTACCACGATTGCTCTGTAATTCTCTGGTGAAATCTATGCTTTTCAATAAGTGTTATTTTAATTTTTTTAAGATATACTTATATGTTAATAGCACAACCAGGTGTATTGTGAAATATATTCTACTGCATATGTAAGTAACGCCTCATAAAGAAAAATGAATCTTGTTTGTGAAGTGGCTGCTATGAAGATTTAATTCTGGAGCGACAAGCTTTAGAAATACCTATAAAGTACTAAAACCTTTCTGGTTTTCATCAGCTGCTCTGTGGAAATTAATTTTACAGAATATCAAATTAGATGCTGTTTGTTTAACTACTTGAACTGTAGGGGTTACATGCCAGATAAAGAAAAGTGTTTTGAATATAAAATAGTTCAAAATTAAGTCATTTTAAAATGAGAATGAATACTGTGAGAAAAGCTCAGTCCCCTTCAGCTCTGATTAGTGACTGTGTGATACTTAAAGGGATAGACTTGAATATTAATATGGTTGATGTGTCCTATCTTAAATCTATTCTAGAAAAATTAGAATTAGATGTACAGCGTAAATCACATCTGATTCTGTCGTTTCATAACGTGTTTGGGGGGGTTTTGTTGGGTTTTATTTTTGGCTTTTGGGCTTTTTTGAGTGGTGCGTGTTGTTTGGTTTTAACTTCAGCATTAGCAGTGTTGTGATGTAAATTGTGCTTCATATTCAAAATTAAATTAGAGGACCTTATCTGGATGTTGATTACAATTTTGCTGATTTTTGTTCGTGACCGTGTAGTCCGCAGACACTATAGCCTCTTTTTTCCTGTCAACAAGCAGAAGAAAAAACCTTGAATTCTCCCATGTGATGAAAGACTGGAAGGAAAAGACAGAGAGGAAGAGAGCAGAAAGTAAAATGGCAGGTAGGGGAAGAGAGCGGTGAAATGCAGCTGAATTTCTGTGCATTTATGCAGCACAAACTGGGACTTATGTAGCAACGTGACAAAAATGTCAATTATGACCATATCACTGCTATGTAACTAAAAGGAAAGGCCTGCTCAGCTCTTCTGTTCCTTTATATATAGCAATACAGTATATGCAGTGTCTTGATTTCAGTTATGTTATCGAAGCTGAATTTAGGTAATGTCATAATTGCAAATATATTTCAAAGAAAGTAAAAACAGAAAGTTTATATATGCTTTCAGACCTTTCTCACCATCCACGTCTCACTTGACAGTTGAAAGCAGTTACAATATACCATGCAATTTTTAGAGTTTTTTAATACTACATTCTTAGTAGGGTTTTTTTGGTGTATATTCATATTGGTTAATGATACAATATGCATAAAATGTACTGTAGTGACCTCATTTAAAAATTTGGTTTGGATCTGATACTTCCCCCCCCTCCCCCCATCTTAATATTGATTACAGGTTCTGAGATTTTTTTCTGTATTCTGTTTTAACCTCTTCTCCACCTAGTCATTGTATGAACTCAGTAAGAAATTTCCTTTCTGACGTCTTTGTTTCTAGAGGCTTGGCATAAGAGGGCAAAATGACAGAATTCAGAGCATCATTTTCTTTCTTTATTGCTTTTTTTGTGACAAGTCTTTAACAGAATCTAGAGAAAATCAGTATATTTAGGAAAAAAAAAAATTAGACTTGTCCTTTCCTGGGATTTTTTTAGAAAATGTTTACAATGTTGACTTCCTGAGATACACTAAATAGGAAAAAACATGTTTAAACTCTAAAAATTGCATGACATCTACATGATCTGCATTGACTTGGAGCAGGATGGTAGCAATAGATTGTAGTTAATATTCCTCAATTAATTACTTACACCATATTAATGTGTGAGATTCAGTTCTGATAAATTCAGTTTTCCTTGTTTCCTAAATATGCTTCCATTTCTGAAATGAGTTAAAAATAAATATGACAGTTACAGATAAGATAAAATCTGACACTGGGCACATTCAGAGAAGTATATTCTTGAAAAAACACATTAGAGTCTTGCAAAGACCTTATTTACGTGAGTATGTTGAACATCATGTTAACCACATTTATAGATTCTCAGCGAGAACTTTCAGGTTAGAAATTTAGGAGAATATTACATATCAGGTTCTCTGAACAACTCTTTGTTTAAATTTAAACTACACGGATGTCCTTTTAAAATTTTAACCTTCCTTTTAGAAATTGCGTCGTATCAAAGTGTAGTTGATCAAAATATTGCTGCATTATTGGTAAATTTATTTTCTCTGAGGAAACAAAATATATTTTTTTACAGGTGAAGTATATTCATATGCTAGAAGTTGCGAAAGGGGTCAGCCCAACTGAGAAGATGTAAGGTAGTGTTTTGTATATTAATTTTGGGTTTATTATTAAAACTTAAAAAATGAAGGAACAGAAATTGATCTTGAGCAAATAGTGGCCAGTTAAAATATATTTAAGAGACACCCCCCTCCACCCCTCAAACCCTCATACTATAACCCAGTTAGTCAGCGAAGAAAATCATGACCATTACCTCATTCTTCCTTGGAAAGTCAAGGGCCTTTGCTGTGTAAGTAACATATTTCATAATCCATGAAGCCACTGCTTTGTCTTAGGTGTCCTGTGTTATTCATAGGAAAGTATAAGAAATATTTTATTGGATGACAATAAACTAATCTGTCTGTTGGGAGAAATTCTTCCTAGCCTGTTAATGGATACCTACTCGGCAGCTCTCTTGAAGGATACTTTTGATGATCTGGGGAAAAACGAAAAGGCTCACTGGAGTTCCTGACTTCTATGATGTCTTGTGGTGTTCAGTTCTTTAAAGTTGTATAATAAAAGCAAGTGTTTCTTTTCAAGAGGCTAAAAATGTATTACTACGTAATTTCTAATTACAGGGTGAAAAGTCATGGGTACAGCATAAGCCACAAGGAATGGGAATAAAGAAGTCAAAACCTGTTAGGATGTCTTTCTAAATCAGTGATAGGGATTGCATTTGAAATGCTCAATGTAATACTGTATCGACCAGTTTCACACAAAAATATTGGAGAGAATATGGAAAAATCTGAGCGCAAAAAACATTTTTAAAAGGAAAAATCAAAAAAGGCTGAAATTGATTGTCTTCAGAAGGACAATTTTGATAATTCTACTTAACCTTTTTTTCAGGACAACAGAATATTCAGTAAAACAGTAAGATGATAAATTCCAAATGTTTGAAAGAGTTCTTCCAGAGGGCTGCTGTGGTATAGTACTGAAAATAAATCAAATGGGTAAAATGTGATGTAGTGGGGAATAGTTAACAGCTTGACAACTTTTGAAGCAGGAAACATAGTTCTAGTTTACTTTGAATTTCAGACTGTTTTTTGTCAAGTTCTTTATCAAATGGTCTTAAGAAAAAACTTCAGAAAGTGTACCTGGATGACTTTCTATACAAGGGCAGGCTGAACAGACTGGAACGCTAGAGCTTAGAAGAGATACGTATGTGGGAAAGTGCGATGGTGGAGGAGAATATAAAGATGATTGCTGCAGAGGGGATAAGTAGGGACTAACTGTTCATCATCTTCCATAGGTACCAGGGGAATCCAGTGTAATTATGAGCTGGTAGGCTTAGACAGGGGAAAAAAAGAACCCAGCATTTTTTTTTTTTCCCCTGAACTACAGAGTTTAGGCTATGGAATGCATCTCTCTGCTATTTTTGGAAGGTCAAAAGTGCAAACTGATTTAAAAAAAGACTGGAAAATCAACAGAGAACTGGCTAATGAGTAGCTATTTAAAGACAATGGTGTGGATGTAACCTCTGACTTGGGAGATATTATCCTCATTTATTAATGACAGGTATTTTGCCTGTTCCTTGATGCTAGCATCTATGGAGATGGGCTACGCACTAGATGGACTAATGTTCTGATCTGTGGTGCGTTATCTAGATTCCTAATTTGTATATGGCTATATGTACAAAAATCCTCACTTTAAGCTTTTTTCCAGAGCCTAACAAAGATCCAAAATCACTTGCTGTAGTGTATCCCCATAAGATACTCTGCATAAAATATAGGTTGCTGTGTGGTTTGTTGATACCTGTTTTCTACCTGATAAAGAGTGCATTGCAACATCAAGACCAAAGGTGATAGCGTTTGGCTACTAAACTGGATGGGTACAATAATATTAACAATTTTTCTTACTCTTGAATAATACTTGAGGAGGAATGTTTTGGAAAGTCAGCTTTCTGTACCTTAAGGATCTCTTACATTAAAGTTTCTAGTGGTGATTACACTCCTGTTACTTTCTACATAGCTAGCTACTGTTGATTGCATTACTGAGTGATTGAACCTCTGGAAGCGTTATAATGTGTATACTGTTGGTGCGTGACTTGTAGTAGAAAGCAATATCCTTCTGTATCCCAGTTCAGGTCTGAGGAAATAAATGCACTGTGCAGTTTTGAGTAATTACTTGCACTCTGTTCATGAATCTATGTCTGTGCAATTTATTTAAACATAAACAACTCTCTGGTTGCCTCCAACACTTTGGCTTTTCTCTTCAAAATTCTTTGGCAGAAGAACGCTATCTCCTCTCTTGCAAGTGTTTAGTTGCTTCTCAACCTATCCAACCTCTCATTTTCTGAGAGCCCAGTTGGGCAGCAGTCAGAACGGGAGCCTGTTGTTTGGGGGCCTTCTGCGCATTGGGCTGCAAATGAAAGAAAGGTTCGGTTTATATCCATTGTGTTATATTTTTAAATAATAAACTTTTTTAATAACACATTTATTATGTTATTTTTAAATGTATTTATTTAAGTGTAAAATGTAAAAGTGTTAATCAGGCAATTCATATATAGACTCAAGTACAACGGTCTTTGAAAAAGTATGTATTATAAAGCATAAGTATTATCTAGTGTAGAAACAGTAGATAAAAAATAAGTCCTAACATATAGGTCTGACCCTTCAGAAAACTATACCTGATTGTAAAATGTTGGTGAATTTATACTTGTGAAGAACCTAAAAGCTTAAGGAGTCACCTGCTGGGTATGTATAACAAATAATACACTTGTCTGCTACATATGACTTCAGTTTAGCAGCAAAGCCAAAGATTATGTTTTTGTCCACTTGCATCAGCAAAACACTTGGGTGGGCTTACACTCAATTTTCAGCACATTCTTATATTTCATTGACTTCTGAACTGAAAGTGAAACATATATCGGTGTGGTTTGCTGAATGGTGATGGACCCCAGGACACTTGACTGGTTTTGTGCATTTAGGCCTAACCAAGAAATGTATCTGGAAGGTAGGATGCTTCTAGCACAATCGAGTATGTTCCTGGTTTAACAGATCTCCAGTTCAACTTGTTTTTCGCATAGCAGTGTGCTTTTGCTGGAGCAGTCTGCTTTGACTTGTAGAGTTTTATGCTTGTGTGAGTACTCTCTTGTATGTCTTTCCTTTTAAAAAGAAAACCAAACAAATTATTAAAAAAAAGAACACCCCAAAACCTAAAAGAGAAAGAACAAATCTCGCATAACTCTTAATGGAAGAGCTGTGCTTTGTTCCAAGGTTAAAAAGGAAAATTGAAACAAAAGAAGGACCAGTTAATAGAATGTAGGGTGTTTAGGTAAAATGAAGTGAGGTTTCATCTGTGATGAAGAAGATACCTACTGTCTAGCAAGCACAGTCTGAAGAAGACATAATAACCAATAACTTATCTGTACCCGGGTTATTAGGATAAATCTGCAGATAAAGATACGTGTGTAATGGAAGCTTCAAAAGCTGCAAATCTGATGTGATAAATGATTCAAAGTGCAACACATTAGCTTAGATTTTAATGTTTGTAAAATGAATGAAACAATACATCTATATGCCAAAGCCATATTATCATAAACGTATTTGCCAAAATATAAGACATAAATTGCACTTAAATTTAGTAATCGGTGGTGGTATGCTTGAATGTATCTTTGTGATTAAATGTGAACAATTGCTCCTTTAAGGTAAAGGTCTGTATACGTGTGATTAATCAGATTGAAATGACAGGGCGGACAGCTCCTGCCATGCCTAGTTATCAGAATGATTGATTTTAGTCGATGCTGCTGGATGAAAAAATATCTGTTAATAACTACAGCTGCAAAACTCCTGATGTCACTGATAGCACAAATCTCTTCTCACATTCTGTATTATCTGGCTCATTTGCAGGTACGGAGCATACAAAGTGATCCATTGGAACGCCAAATTACAATGTACAGATTTATGCAAGAGGGGCGACTGCAAAGTGCGTTGCATGAGTAGTGTAAGAAGCTGAAAATCGCTGCTGTTGTAACTGTCATAGACAAGTTATTTTCTTTGGTATGTGTGGAGTTTTTGCTGTCAGGATTTTCTCCTGCAGATTGTTTGTGCTGTACCTCTCTTCCTGCTTAAAATAGAAAATCAGTCACTGAACCTGGATGCTATTAAGTGTTCTTAGAATAGTTCTTAACTGACTTGCTTGATTTGCACTTTCTGATGAAAGAACATTTGGTTGTTTATTGCAGGCTCAGAAAAAAACATGTTGTTCCACAATCAACAAATAAGATTACAAATTGCACTGCATCAACAGAATTGTTTACCATAGGTATATTCCCTGCCATATAATATTTATCTCTTTAGTTAGTATGTTTTTATTTTGAAAGATCTGGAGTTTATTTTCATCAAATATTGTGTCTTACTGCTTTTTACAGGGGTTAACAGGGAATGTGGGTGTCTTATCGACCTCAGAGGAGGAGGGGGACAACAAATTATCTTATTTGTTTGGTAAGATGTGCTGTTCTTACATTCTGTTTACTACTGCGTGTAAGGGCCTGCCCTGTCCATTTGTACTGCTTCATTTTCTCCCCATTCCTGTCTGTTCAAGGTGCTTAGCACCCAAAGGTGGAATAAGCTGCTTCCCCTCCCAGTCTCTCATGTCCATAAGCTGCAGAATGAACATAGGTTTGAGAGAAGTGCAAATCCTTTTGCATTCGTGTTAACTGCTTCCCTCCACCCCCCAGTAGTTCACCCCTTGTTCTACCCAGCCTTTCTCCACTCGTTTTTCATCTGCCATTCCCTACTGGTCCAAACCAACACATTTCATATACCTCCAAACACAAAGATCTGTGTAGGTTCTTAGAGTCCCCTGTCCCACCAGGATTCACAAATGCATCCGTTTTCAGGAAGCGCATGCAATGGTTGTCTGAAATGCTGGGGTTCTTGCTTTCTTGGAATGGTAAAATTGTCCTTTGCTCTTTCAAGCTTCTCCTTTCTGCTTTGTGAGTAAGTTCTTCAGCTTCAAAAATATTTATGTAAACAGCCCCAGAGTTGTAGAATGTGTATGCTGTTTCATCATGCTGCTGTTTAATAACGGCTGGTACTCCGCAGAAGACTAAAGTGTGGTCATAGCGATACCAGTTAGCCTCAACATTTTATGGATGTAAACAATTTGGAAAAAATGTTAAGTTACAAGAAAGCAGAGATGATTCTTGCTTAGCAGGATATTAAAGCATTACTGTCATTATTATTTGTTCTTATTTCTCCAGAGGACCTCGTTCTTGATTATGATTCTGTTGCGGTAAGTGCCTCTATCAATCACAGCGAGATCAAGTCCTTGCCTGAAGATGTGCGTATAAAGATACCCCATACAGCAGCATGCCCTGAAGGAGCTTGATCGTAATTTCATAGGTGCCAAATATGTTAATGTGAGTTCAGGTAGACTGGCATGTTTCTGAAGTCTGAGGTATTTCAAGATTAAAACTTTTATTTATTTATTTAAATTATTCCTGTAGTTCTCCCAGGAATAACTGTGATGCAGAAACAAAAGACTTGCCTGCCTTTCAGATCTACAACCTTCTGAACTTTGAATGGAAGGGTAACAAGGCATAGGTGAATATGGCTTTTTATAATAATTGTCATCATTGAAGAATTTTTTTATAAACATTAACAACATAACCCTCAACAACATCTCTGTGGGTTTTACCCTTTTATATGTTGAGAAAGGATGTGTGAGAATTATGTGTTAGATACTTTCATCAAAGGAATGGAAAACTGAGGATGAATCCTTGCCACTAGTGCAATTTACTTACGAATTTACTGAGGAATCGTCCCTTAATCTAAAAGTCACAGCATTTTAAATAACGAACTTTTAATATTCAGGATGGACACAGTTATCCTCTCAGCAGCTAATAATTTTGAAATGCTGTTGACCACAGATACCCGTAAATTACCTTCCCTCACTTTCCTCTCCTACAAATAATGAACGTGGCACTAAGCTGCAAATATGCTTTTTTCTTTTGTTCAGGCAAAAGAGTAAGAGTTGACTTTAAGCATGATCACGTGTGTGTGGTGTTCCTGTGTTCACTGTTTGATTTGTTTACAGATACAGCAGTGAGAACCAAGAAGATACGTTTAATATACCACTGGTTGTTTTTATGTGCAAGAAGCATCCCAGCCATGAAGGAAACTAGGAGGAGGAAACAGGAGTTCTTGGCTGCACTCTTTTACTAACATCAGTCAGCCATTGCTTTGGCCATAAGATTGATTGAAGATGCACCACCTAAGGAATTGTAGATAGAAGGTCACAGTTTGACACCGAGTACAGGGCATGCATACGCATCTGTTCCATTTCACAGGGCGTCCGCTCCGTCTCCAGGCAGAGCTGCAGGACTCTTCATGTATAAATAAATAACCTGGTGTAAGACAGACTATGTTCCTCGGATATCAATCACTGGTAAATATCGTGTTTCTCCTCACGATGTAAGAATACTAAATGGAAACTCATGAAGATTTCAGATTGCCATTATATTTACAGTCCCGGGGCTTACTGCTGAGAATTATTGGATGTCTTTGCCTCTGAATATGGGCTGAAAGCTGCAGTGAGATACTCATTCCTAGCTTGCCTCTCAGACTTTCAAATCAACATTAATCTTACTTCCCACAACCCTACCTCTGAATCACTGTAAATAATGCAAAAAGCTACCAGATCTTTGCCAGTTGGGCTTAGTGAGGAAACAAAACCCCAAACCCAACCTTTCCTGATTCCATATCTGGCAAATGATTTAGACCGAAATGTCCTGGGTATTGTGTGATTACAGGGACTGAATGCAGTGGGGGAGAAGGGAAGAAAATATAACAAAAAAAGCTTCAGATGTTGAAGTGCCTTCTAGTAGCTGCACGATGAAAGGGCAGTTGTTTCATTCCCCTTCCTTCTACCTGGCCATCAGCACTTTTTCTGTCAGCAGTCAGACATCATCCATTTCCAGCTGCAAATAACGCATCCCTCCATGTGCTGGCAGCAAGTGGCAGGGTTGGTTCAACCCTGGATTATTGCCGTCTTTCTGTGGCAGTGACTCCAATTTCTTTGCAGCCTGTTGGTATGCTTCTCTGATCAGTCCCTCTTCTCCACTGGCTGAAACAAAGGTGAGAGATTGTTTACAAAATTCAGGAATTCTGTGTTGGAGACTGGCAGCGTCTTTAAAGAAGCCACAGTTGGGTGTTCTGAGTCTAGACTCTGATATTTTTCTATATGAATGCAGCTGCTGTTTCATTCCTTGTGAATTTTGGCTTATTAAAAAAAAAAAATTCCAGACATGTTTCAATCTTTTTTTTTTTTTTTTTTTTCTGTATTCTATTCCATTCTATTTATTCTTGCAGGAGAAAATATAGTCAGAATATGTAGATTTTTTTTCCTTATTTAGTACATCAACAGATTAGCTTGTGATTAGATTTTTAATGAACTATCAGGATAAGAAGGAACTCAAAGCTTGCTAAGTACTCTTTGTTTTTAATCATTGTTGGTAGTAGGGAATGCATAAAGCGAGGTGGGTATTTGTTACCCTTTTTCTCCCTGACATAATTGCTCTTATTTTCTGGTCGAATTTTTTTAGTTCTGTTGCATCCTTATTTAATAACAAAAGGATGATTGCAAACAAAAGATTAGCCCAGCCGTGGAATAGCATCAGCAGAGCCAAAACCATCTCAACCAAAATGGCAAGTAAGAGGGGTACACAGCACCTCATTGATGTGGTTTTGTCCAGGTACCCTGGAAGTAGACCTGAGGAGGTTATCTAGCCAAGTCGGCCAAGCTGGTAAGAGAGTCGTCACAACTTGGTGTAGCCAACTTTATCCTTAATGAGCTTTAATGTGGAACAGTAGATTGCAGGCTGACCAAAATTCAGATGTGTGTTGGGGGATGATTATTTTCGACTGGAGTATAAGGAGTATGATTTTTTTTTTTTAAGTCCTCTTTTAATTCCATTTTGAGTGACAGCCACAAACAATTTAATTTCAGTGTGCCTCTTCATGACAAGAATTTGTGTTTTCTGTGGTAATGTTCTACTTCATACATCATGGTTAGCACACCATGGGCTTCATGACAGTGAGCCTCCTGAATTTTCTGAGAAGATTGCTTCAGTGTGAGGGAAAGCTTACCTATTAGTTTCTATTACAGAGTAAATAATTTCCAAATAAGAAGTGATTTGGCTTACTACAAAAATGTACAATGTTTTCAAATGTAGAAATCAGAAGCTTCTTTTTACTACTATGAAACCGTGACCTAGGAGAAAGCCATTTATGAATTGAGAAAGGAACGTAGAGACTTTTTGGAGGTATATTCAGCCAATTTTGATTCTCTTAAATTATCTTAGGTATTTTCAAGCATTTTTTTTCAGTGGATTCATATTTCAGACAGTCTTTCTGACAATCTATTTTATGCTTCATTGACCACAAGGTTTGAAATTCTAGTCCTTATTGGCACAGTAATGCCAAATTTCTAGTGATAAATGGATAACTTTTTTATTTTTAAATAGGTCTCTGTTGTTTAATTTGAGATCTGTAATTTTTTTTTCAGTTCATTACGTCTGCTATTTTTCTGTCTAGGAAAAAGTGATCAAAAGAGACAGAGGGATCAAGGTGGAATATTGCTTTAGACTTGTCCATATAAAGAAAAAGATGAAGAAATGGATTGTTTAAGGAAAGGTAAATGTACTCATACTATGTGTTCATTTTGCTTTAGCAGAATAAATTTTATAATTTTCTGACTTCATTTTTTTTATAGTGACAAATGAAAGATCATATTCTTCATGGTGATGTTTTTTTCTGTACCAACATTGCTGCTCTTTGGAATCTATTTAAAATGTGTAACCCGTGATTCATAACTGGGTAGTATGCTTGCTAATGCTATTTTCATAAGCAAAGATCTTTTATTTAGGTGTACCATGAATTAAATTTGAATTTCAACAGAGTGGTAGTGTTGCTAAATTATAAGCTCCTATACTAAAAGCGATAGTACCTCCTATATTATTTAAGTGTGTTGTACTATGCAATTATAAGGAGGAGGAAGCTGAAGAGGAGATTAAGCACTGAACAAATGCTTCTATTTTAGCATGTTCTGTATTATTCTTTATCCATTTTACAACAAACCACATCTCCTCATAAATGGGCCCTGTATCCAAAGAGTTAGTTGTTTGCCTAAATCTACAGAAATTTACATTTTGTAGATTTTTTTTAATGTTTTCCTCACTCTAAACCTCTCCTCATATCCTTATTTCAAAACGGAAATATTTGAATAAATTCTAACAAAGAAATGAACAATATCTTCTTATACTTGCTTACATAAAATCTGTCAGGCAGCCATTGAATAATCCTGATACATTGTGTAAAACAGAATGTTTTGCTGATGAATAGATATTTCATGTGTATACTAAACCTTAGAGAATGAAATCTATGTAGTCTACGTATACAAAGTGGTGTCACTTCCATGAACAGGAGTTTGAAGTCTTCGGAGGACAATGAATTTTAAATGAAAATAATAACAAAAATTGATGAGAAACATGTTAGCCAACTGTCTTGTCATGTAGCTGCTTCAACTACTGTAGCCTGGATTTTTTAAATCTTTATATTATTATATTCATTCATATTCTATACCTAATTAAAATATGATATTTTTTTTTTTTCCAAATTGGTGGAAAATATTCTTCTATTTTCCTATGCTATAATAGCTGAGAGAGTCCATCTTTTATTTAG
Organism: Cariama cristata; assembly: GCF_000690535.1. Classification (NCBI taxonomy): domain Eukaryota; kingdom Metazoa; phylum Chordata; class Aves; order Cariamiformes; family Cariamidae; genus Cariama; species Cariama cristata. The sequence continues at coordinate 14,517 of NW_009612402.1, forward strand.
ACTACAATTAAATAGAGAGGACATGGAGGGAGATTACGGTACGTCAAGAGAGCAAAGAAGGGAGTTGCCTGCCTAAGGCCAATGAATAGCTTGAGAGAGCTGCACAGTATTATATCTAATGGCAATGCAGAAAAGTAACTGATCCTTAAACTGGCAATGAAGTACTTGCTTCTGAAACTAGTGAGTGACAATCTAAAAGCATACTGTGATGAGGAATAAGACTAATTTTGCTTTCCCTTACTTATTTGTACACACTTACATGGCTTGTATGGACTTATGTGTGTTACATTTCCCTGTGTATATTTTTTGTTGTGAACTATTCGAGTTCCTGTCAAACCTATGTGTGTTTATTTTCACAAGGAAAATCCATTTGGCATGTGGTTGTGTTTTTTTTTTTTTTCGTTTTCCCATTTTTCCAGGAACCCATGGTAATGAACTAGAGAATCGTAGAATATCCTGAGTTAGAAGGGACTCAAGGATTGTAGAATCATAGAATCATTTGGGCTGGAAGGGACCTTTAGAGGTCATCTAGTCCAACCCCCCTGAGGTGAGCAGGGACATCTCCAACTAGATAAGGTTGCTCAGAGCCCCATCCAGCCTGACCTTGAATGTCTTCAGGGATGGGGCTTCCACCGCCTCTCTGGATCATCGAGTCCAACTCCTGACTCCTCACAGGACAACCTAAAAGTTAAACCATATCTCTAAGGGTGTTGTCCAAACACTTCTTGAACACCAACAGGCTTGGGGCCATGACCACTTCCCTGGGGAGCTTGTTCCAGTGCCTGACCACCCTCTCAGTGAAAAACTTTTTCCTAATCAATCATAGAATCATAGAGTTATAGAATACCAGGAGGTTGGAAGGGACCTCAAGGATCATCTGATCCAACCTTTCTTGGCAAAAGCACAGTCTAGACAAGATGGCTCAGTGCCTTGTCCAGCTGAATCTTGAAAGTGTCCAATGTTGAGGAATCCACCACTTCCCTAGGGAGATTATTCCAATGGCTAATTATTCTCATTGTGAAAAATTTTCCTCTTGTGTCCAGTCACAATCCTCCCCAGGAGTAACTTGTACCCATTACCCCTCATCTTTTCTATGTGTCTCCTTGTAAAAGTGCTCGATTTTTTGTCACAGTTAAGCTTCCTTTCACAGTGGTTTCAAAAATCTGATTGTTTCTAGAAATGCTAAACTGTTACATTATAGTACAAACAGAAGATCTTTTGGTTAAGAAAAGATTAAATGTTTCCACTGGCACATATTTATGTGCATATGTGTGTGTGTATATATATGTATACATACTCAAATGTATGCATGTATTCAATATATGTATGGATTCAATATCACACATGTATATATACATATTCATATATGTAAAGTACAGGCTTATGTATTTAATACTTATATCATGAATAAGTGATAAATCTAATACTTACATCATGAACTGTGATAATAAAAATATGCTAAAATTTGAACGGAGATTCCAGAATGCCCAGGTGAATTTTTGTCTTTAAAATTCTGGTGGAAAAGCTACCATTTTCCCATTTTCTTTATTGTTACAATTTCAGTGAAGCTGTTTTCCTTTGAAAGGAAGAATAAGGGGAAAATAAAAGCAATTCAACACAAAACCTTCTCTTTGGGATTTTTTGACAGGGCTTATTGTTGGATTTCAGCAGGCCTGTGCATTTGAGGAGATGTTAGTTTGTATTCCGAGGTGTGCTCACTCTGCTTACCACACGATAAGCTATTGAAATCATAAATACTTCTAGTGCTGTTCAGACTTGAGATCAGTGTTCCTCTCCCAGATTTGGTGGAATTTGGCCAAGAAGTTAAAAATTCACCGTACCTAGAAAAAACATTGATCTCATTAAGCCTAATTTCTTCAGAAATCAGTCCAAAGCAGTGTTAAAAGAAGACAAAAAGATACAGTGCTCATACTAAGGAAATGTAGAAATATGTTTAGTATTTAGATCAGTGTTTTTAAAGAGAACTAAGGATTTTTGTTGGGGTGGGAGTGGGGATTGATTACTGACTGATCTAATTTATAATTAGTCAGTCATCTTCATTTATTTTGATACCTGTGAATTTGTAGCATAGGCAATGACACATTAAAACAAAATGCTTCTCTTCCTCCTCTTTTTCTCACTGATTTTGTTTAACTTAAACTGTGTTTACAGAAAGGAACTGGAAGGAAGGGAGTTTGGACAAATTTATCTCTGTCATAAGGAAAGTCACACTTGGGAGAGGAAAGGCAAGGAAGAGCTTCTAATGTTTTAGTATGCATTAGAATATTAATAGACAATTATCACAAATAAAAAATTCTGATTTCGAAGTAACGTGCCAGTTTTCACAACCAAAGTATTCCTTGTTGTCTCTTATGTGAGAGAGAGAAATCAAATTGTCTACTAAAACCAGGAAATACCAAAGCACATCTTTTATTTATCACACCGCCTCCATCTATTTGTCTTTTCTCTTTTTGAAAATGTAGGCTGGTTTGAGATTTAAAATTGTTAATTTTCTACTCTCTCTTTACTTGAATGTCCTTTATTTTTGTGTGCAGTCAAAGAAGCATGAGTATAAGCTTCCATGCTGTGCGTATAAATAACTCCTCTAGCAACTGGCAAGAATTAAAACATGGCATTAGCTGCAATAGCTGCGTTAGCTGGAATGGTTTATCCAGAATTCATTAATAAACTTGTATCTATTTAAGAAAGATCTAATTAGGATACTTTTGTTACATAAACTAAACCGCATTGTTTATTGTAATAAAACCTACATAAAATAATGAATAGAACATCATTTTTTATAATTTCATTCAAATGAGATGTCTTAAAGGTAATTTCTACATTTTAAGCATTTGGTTTCATGACATTCCCCAGCAATTCACTGACTATAATGCCTCAAATGTTTGCCATTATTAAGAAACATTTAATGTAAGATTAGATCAGCCATAAATATTTTATAGGGAGAAAATATATTCTTTCAGGTGCTTTCCAATGTCTTTATGCCTGTAATTCTGTGCATCTGCATACAAATAAAAGGGATGCTCTATTAGCATATTGCACTCCTACTGCATCCTTCTGGTTTGGGTGAGTCAGTCCCAAAACAATCTGAAGATTGTTTCAATTTTGTTTCCAAAGTCAGCTAGGTAAATTTTGGGAGGACTTGCTTTCTCTTCCCCTGCCACTGTCATTTGAAGTCAAGTTATGGCTGTTCCCAGGCATCCGACGGGCTGTCCTCGACCGTTCGTAACATGGTTTGTACCTGGCGCTGGGAGCGATGTGTCCTGAAGCCTCCTTGTTTTGTCAGGCAGCAACCTAGAGACAGACCATTATGATGTGTATGCCATGTTGGTTTCTTTTGTAATAAAAAACTAAAGTGTTATGGTGTCCAAATGATGGTGTGGGGTTTTGAGGTGGTTTTGAGCCGGAGGTGCTTTTGCTCAGTACCTTGAATTGCCTTTTGAACCGTATCGCTGTTGGGGAATTTGGTTTTTCTTTCCAGGGAAGACAAGGCTTGCACCATGGTAGTCCCAGATGAGTAAGGCAGATCACTCTGCCTAAATCAAGCCAGTGAAGGGCAAAGTGGAGAGAAGAAAACCAGATTTAATTTTTTATAGACATGTCAGGATTGCTGCAAACATTAATTTTTAGACACAGGGTTTAAGGAAAAAAAAAAAAGTGAACTTTCTGAGGAGGTGAGCCAGATTCTACAGAGGTTTTTTTTCCCCTTCATCTTCTTTACCTTTTGTAGTCAACTGGAACTGTGTACCACCTGCTGCTGGCGCATTAGACCCACATCCCTCCTGACTATTACTCTTGTTTTTATGACCAGAACAACAATTCCCAAAGTTTCCCACTCAGGGGCTTATGACATGTATCTGGGTTTGTGATTCACCTCCGGCAGTCTGAATATCCCATGGGTTAGTGACCCCATTTGTAAGCACACCCTGCCTTACAGCACGCGGACCCTGACCGAGGAACTGCTGATGTGAACCGCGCGCAGGAGTCGGACGTGAGCAGCAGCGGCAGCAGCCTGGAGAGCAGTCACGGTTTTACAAAGAAATAGCACACCTCAGAAATGATGCTTGGTAAGATTACTCTGCTGTGTGCTTTAGGGCTGTTCTTCACTGTAGAAGTTTAATAACCTTGAAGGGAGCGTAGTGTCTGCTCTGCAGCCTGCCCGTGCCGTTTATTCTCTTGCTAGCTAAGCACAACACAGTGCTGTGTGTATATTCTGTTGTGATCATATGTTAAACAAATTTCTTTCAATGACTTAAAACAGAAATAATCCTGGTCGCCAAAGAGAGGAGAATAGTATTTCACAGAACCATTTAAAACCATTCAAAACCATTCCATTCCAAATGGAATTAACAATAATTTTTTTAAAAGATTGTTTTCTAGTTTAGGTCTGTCCTCTGTTTTCTACAAAGTTTTGTGCATCTAGAAATTCTATCAAGTCTGGTTTTGTGGACAGACAATATTGTTCTTCATTTGGAAGTTTAGTTTGCTTCCTATAAGATTTCTTGATGTATAGTAGAAGTGCAGTTATAACTTAAGCTTGAAAAATCCCACCCTTCAAGTGCGTGTAAGTGAAGATGCTATAAATCATGGAGATATTCCTATATATATTTTTTCATACACCCTAAAGATGTTTTTTCCTAGCTTTGAAGAGGGCCCATGCTGATGGAAAAAAAATATGTGAGAAGCTTCTTATTAGATTGGATCACCGAAAGCTTCCTTGGAATTTGCCATTTTTCGATGTCCACAAAACTTAGGTATAGAGATGTTAACTTCCTTGAATGTTTCATTCCCTCTCTAGTAACTTTAAAATTCTCTGTGATCCACATGCTACCACACGGGTGCTGGGGCAACAGCTTTCCTTTTAACAATTAACACAATTGTTAAGAAAGATAAGGGACTAAAAGAATAAAAACTAAAAACATTTCTCTTCTTATGCAGAATATAGGATTCTTATGCTTTTAAAGTAGTTTTAGCTATATACATTGCAGCATTTTTTTTTTAAATTTTATTTTCATTTAGCTATAGATTCCCCTTAGTCTATACCACCGCAAGCAGCAGTCCCCATTCAGTGCATAGAGGGCTATTATTAAGTTGCATACATATGAATGGTGCCTTTGCTTTTTTCATTCTGCTTTTTTTGGCAAACAGGAATTGGAAAGAAAGAGAGAATAGGCTGGCAATATCCTCTCTTGCTGTTTAATGAAAAAGTGTTACAAAGTCAACAGTATGACAGAATTTATTTCCTTTCAGCACATACAAAAGAAGTACAAAGTTGTTTACAATACCACCATTTTACCATTTACTTCCCTTTTTCATTACTTGATAAACACAGTATTTCTCGTGTAAGAAGACCATTTCTCTTCTTCGTACACCCTGTAAGAATAATAACAGCAATTAGTTCCTTGAGCACTGGTACTAATGAAATCTCTTCTGCTGATTTGATCTTGTGGTTAATTTTACTTTGGAGCCTTGGAAAGATACAAACTCCGATTGAAACTTTTCGTAGGTTTTATGCCCGAGCTCTTTGCCTACGTTTGTGCCACAGCCTGTCCCTCTTTAGGCATGTGTGTTGGAGGTCTCTCCCTTTCACCAGAAATCTCTTTTGACAATACCTATGGGAACCATGTGTTTAACCTCTCCACCCTCAAGTTAAATTTCAGCAAAACTAACAGTTCAGAAAGTGATTAATGAGGGTGGTAAGCAGGCCGACAGAGCAGATAGTATCGAGTGCATAAACCTGTTTAGCTAGGAAACTGCATTAAAAAAAAAAAAAAACATAAAAATTAAATGTAACCTCTAATGTTTCCTTGTCATGTGGTATAGGAAGTGGGAATCACTCACAGTAAGTTATAGTTCCAAGGAAAATGTATGCCGTTATGATAAGTGTGATATAAATAGGTAGGTAGGCTGGCTTTCACTGCTGCCTATTACTAAGTCATTGTAGTGCGCCAGGTTGGCTGTAGTGTAGTGATTCATTGACGATTTCTTGTAATGAATGAGCAAAATTCTGGTGGAACTTGGAAATGGATAATACAGCTTGGTTTTAAATCACTTGTTTCTTTCTTTTAGTGATACAATAGAAACTGAAACTAAAGCAAGAGCAGAAATCTCCTCCTTTTCTCCTTCAAGTTCTTTTGGAAAGAAGACAACATTTGATGCTCTCATTTTATAAAGGTATGACGAGGCAGGTGTTTTCTCTGTGGTTGCAATCCTCATCTTAATTATTTAGAAAAACTGGGGAAATATCCGTTGTTTGAGCCAGAATTTGGAGGTTAACACTCTCATCTGTGGTGATGCTTGTCTGCATCATGGAAGAGAAACAAATAAAATTGGGAGAGCTCATAACTTTTGGATTGATTTTTCTAATAAAAGTAAATTTTTTTGACACTCTGAAGTCAGGAAATGAAAAAGTGAATGTTCTCCAAATAGATTTTTTTTTTAAATGTTTTTTGTAGATTTCTCATGCTTATTATATTACCATTTGTTTTGCTCTGCGTGGAAGAAATGCCCTTTCTTGCAAGGTATGCATTGCCTTCTGTATGCTGTCAATAGTTAAACAGTACTAATAGCAATGATTAAAGGATGGGCTCTACAGCTTGGCTAAATTCAATTAGTAGAAGTAGGTTTTAATTTCCTGAGTCTTGATTGTCGATGATATTGATGTAACCTTAATTTTAACTGTGTATATGTTCTGAGATGTAAATATAAAACAGCACCTCCGAAAATGTCATCAAGCGTGAGTGAAATGTGCTAGACTCTGTATTCCTCCAACGCAAAACACAAAAAGCAAGGAAATAAGCAGCTAAGTCATTCGATATCCTGTGCTTCACTCAGGTCTGCATCTCAGCCTTATCTTCCTCCCTTCTATCACACACAGCTCACCTATCTTTACCGCCTTATGCAACAGTCTTTTTTTTAATCACCCACAATTGTTATTTGCCAGCATACTTAATAGAAATTACAGAGCTGAAGTTTATAAATTAAAACTGTCTCATAGTTCAACTCTACCCGGTGTCTTTGTGCTCATGAGTTGTGCTGGCTAGGTCAAACTAGACAGTGAGATGATGTAGCAGGGCTTTTCAAATTGCTTCTCTGGATTTTTCTGCACTTTTGAGGCCCGAAGAGGTATCCTCAGCGTTGAGTGTGCTGCCCTCTGCTGCTGCCTCTCCTGATCCTTCTCGTAGCCTCTGTTCACGGTGAACATCCCTCACCCAGACCACGAACCTCTTTGCAAGACCAGGGCTGGTGGAGATGAGGTCAAGCCAGGACCAAAGGGTGAGATCAGCAAGGCGCAGGTCTGCCTACAGCATAGTACAGGAAAGGGCCAAGGGCTGGAGCTTAAATATGGCTCCTGAGGAGCAGAGGCAGGTTTCCCGCAGCTCTTTTCCCAGCAGCCGATCCAAGGTTATCCAGCGGCACCGTTATTGGAGCTAGCCTTGAGCACAGGCACCTAAAGCCCAGGATGGGTCAGGGGGAAACGCTACTGGGTGCCTCTGTACCTCGATCAGGGCTCTGACATAACCTATCTCTGTCATGAGTGTGTATCTATATAAATAGAATTTAATGGCTGTCTCTACCTTTCCTGCTGCGGGCT
>NW_009612402.1:22159-39777 GCF_000690535.1 Cariama cristata
GAGAATGGGAAAAGGACATGTGGAATTGACACAAGTGGGAGGTTCTCCCAAAGGGCATTTGACTATGTCGGCCACCTTTGAAACCCATACAGTGAGACTTGCTATCGTCAGCAGAGCAAGTATGGATCTCAGCATGGCAGATCTGATGGCAATTCTGATCTTGGCAACTAATGGTGTCAGGGGAAAGGGAGGAGGTAATGCCTCCTGTGGGATACTGGAAACTAGAGGTGAAAGAAAACTCAGCTGGAGAAAAGTTGACTTCTGAGACTGCCTTAAGATTTTCAAGTCTTGTAGTAGACTTAATGTAACTCTAAAACTTCTACTTGGATTTCAAAAGAAAACCTCCAAACGAGTATTTGACATTTTCACTGCTCCCTGAAATAGTAAATTTTTGCTTCCTGCTTTAAGCTTCACAAACTGCAATAAACAGCCTAAATATTTCACCTTTCTTCCCTCATGGATGTGAAGGCCAACAGTAGCTAATCGATGAGGAGGAGACCTGCATTTGTTGATTTTTTGTTAAAAAATGCAAGAAAGAGCAGAGAGTCCTTTTCTTGTTTGTTTCCATTGGAAAAAGAACAGCGAATAGACTGTGAGATAACCTTATTAATATTGCTCATGGAAGAGGATATATTTCAACAAAGTAGTCCCAGAGGATCAAAGAAGATTGGCTAGTTGGAGGTCAAGCCGTTGCAAAAATGTGCCCTCAGAACTCTTTTTGTCCCTCAAGTTCATCAGGTGGGATTGTTACTGTTGGTTGTTCTCAATATTATTAAGTGATGCATTTTATTTCCTAAAACTGAGTTAAAGATGATGAATTTCCCTTTTTAAAGAGGATAGCTTTTTCAGCAAGAAAATGGACAAAATATTAGGAAAGGACAGGTCTAGAACTGTTATTCAGGTATCTTTCAGTCTGTGAGGAGGACCCCTGTGGTATTATATTCAGAGACATTTATTCACTGTCTTTTTATTCTTTTCTCAAAGATCTAAATTTCAGTTGTCAAAACTTTCTTCTTTCAGATGTAGCAATGGAAAACTTTAAAGCCAAGGGAATAACCTTTGGCTTGAATTTAAATGCATGTCTCCAGGGATTATAAACTCAAATCAGTCTACTTTCTACACAACAGATTCTGCAGGTGATACAACATAATTTAGAAATTCTTTTCAGAGTCAGCCTTGCCTGATCTGTCACCGCACACACACTGAGTAAGGGGAAAGAAGAAACCTCAGTACTCCAGACAGAAAGTTAGAGTTCCTTGTGTCGACATTCCCTTGCATTAATCCCTCTTTTTCACCCTACATCAGCTTGGACGTCTTTGGCAACTGGTACCTGTTTCCATCTTTCTTGTACACCGACTTACTAATAACTGTCTTGGTTTTGTGGTAAGCACTTTAACTACAACTTTTCATGGTAAACTCTTTAGCTACAGCTTTCCTTCCTTTGCTTTGGCTGGTGTGCTTTAGAATTCTTGCAGTGTTTTTCCATTTGAGGAGAGGAGGTCTCGGTGAAGACATAGACAAGTCATCCCAAATTGATGCCGCATGACTATTTTGTTGACTGTGAGTACTCTAAGGAGCTGTAACACTAGGGGTGTACATGTGTATATCTCTCTCTATAATATAGATATATGTATATAGTCCTGGTTATGGCCTGTGTGCATGCATGTGCACACACACATAGACATGATCTTCTCTGTGGGGACCTTCTTAATTCATAACGTGCAACTTTTCTTCCACACAAGAATTTTCTGCAACCGTGACCATTCATAAAGATCGTTAACATTAAGGAATGCAGTGACCAATATCCTTGTAGGCATTTATTATCATTTTAGTTTCAACAATGTTGTGCATACGTTGTGTTCATCTCAGGAAAAAGACTTCTGTAGCATTGGCTGGTGTTAGATATCAGACAGAAGGTGGCCTTCACAGGTGATATGCTCCCATTCCTCAGAAAGCTAATGTTCTGGAAGAAACTTTGCTCAGCCTTCCAGCTGCAGTGCCACAGCAGTCACACAATACTTCCAAGGATTGGAATACTGTGGGGAGCACGTGTTAAAATGCTTATGGGAATGACATAAATGTTACTTGCTGAAAGCAATTAATCAGCTCTGTTTACATATACTGGAAAGGAGAAGAGTTAAACAGCAATTCAGCCCATCCTGGACAACACAACCATGTTGTACTATTTTAACAAACCAGAGAACTCATCCTATCCAAGTCTTCCCCTGCGTCACACTGTGCAGTATTTTTTTATCCAGCAGGCACATTAAAAAGGAACAGAAACCAAACAAAAACCGCAAACCCTCAAGGTCAGTCACTCCAAATAATGACAGGCAATACAAATGCATTTTTATACATAAACAAAAAAGGAGTGGGCAAGCTCTTTCTCATTATGCCACATAGCAGTCTGGCTATGATTTAATGCATTTCAAATTAAGCCTGTCTCTTCAGCTGTACATTTTTACTAGGTCTGCAGAACAGACTGGCAGACAGTGTGAGCAGATGCTTCTGGTTGGATTAGGCATAGGAGATGAAGGAGAAGTTTCTTTGTGCTGGCTTTTCAGTCCGATATCATCCTTTGAATTTCTGTGCAGGACAACAGCAGCAGCGAGCTTTAGGCGTTTTCCGGGTGAGGTGTTGGACCAAATGAGTCTACTGGTGTATCATCACAGGGAGTCTGTAAAGGCAGCTTCTGTTTAAAGATCTCTGCTTACTGCATAGGTAAAGAACAATTATGCCTCCATATGACTTTAATATCTTTCTCCTCCTTTCCATCTCCTCATGGCCCTTTAAAAAATGTTTAGAGAATTCTTGTCATTTTTTCACCAAGTCAGTACAACACCTGGTCCTTTTTTGGATTTACAGTATGTGAAATCAACACCTTACTTCATAAGTAACCCAGAGAAAAGGAGATTGTGGTTTGGTTTTTTTTTCTTCAGTAATAGAAGAAGTAGTAACCTACTTTTGCCTCCTGCTGCCTTATGTGTGTGGGTGTTCCTGGACAGTTTGAGTGGTAAGACATTTATCAATAGTCAAACTCATAAAATCCCAAATCCCTGTTCCTGTCCCACAAGCAAGCTCTGACTCTAATGATCTTTTCCTTAGGAGTATGGAAAATATATCTTGCAACCAGCCATTATGAACTGGCATCTATCTTGCTTCAATATATACCAATATACAAGTGCCTCCAGAAAGGCATGAGATACAGTATAACCAAAACCATGTTTGGAATGATGGTGGAGTGTCATTGACTAAAAATATTGACAGTGTGATTTATTATTGTTGGTGTGTATAGCTCAATAGCTTAAATTTTTGCTTCAAAACAGGGAATAATCTACAATCTCTGAAAAGTGATTATGCTTACTTAAAAATCAAAATAAATTGAACTTGATGGAAAGGAGCAGGGACCTAAAGGAAAAAGAAAAGAAGAGTTTAAAAATGCCCTTCTTGATAGTGATGTCTATGCATGATTTTTCTTTGTTCCTCTTTTTTGTTCTTTTTTTTTCCTTCCTACTTAGGAGCTTTGTTATCTGGATCTTTAGTTCTTCCTGCTTCTTTCATATCTTAGCTGCTCTTTCAGCAAGAGTTTATGGCCTGAGAGCCAATTGCCTTTTTCTTCTTTAATTATGGAAGCTGAAGGCCACTTTGTCTGCCCCGAGTGCTTAATTGAAGGAGGTCCATGCACGCTTTTTTGTTCCTGCCTAGCCTGCCAAGAGTATGGTGCACTGCATAGAAGGGACAACAGCTTCTTTGGTGATTTCTTTTTAACTACCATCCTGGAGCAAGGAGGGGAGCCAGTAAGGAGATTATAGTACTCTCTCCCTTATTTCGGAAGGATTGTGATCACCTAGTCTAGATTAAGTATGTGTGGAATGTTCTTCAGTTTTCCTTTTACATTGGTGAAAGATATAGAAAGTACTTTTTTGTTTGTTTGTTTAAAGGAGGGCATTTAACATCTCCTGCATCTCTTTTTCTTTTCCTTACAAAATGGGGAAAGGGTTTTTATTCACAAAGAAATCCCCTACTTTCTACCCTTTCATCACTAAGTGATATTTTTCTCATGAATTTATTTTGAAAGAAATGTATGTATGGTCACTGCAAGCTGGTTGCTTGGTCTTTTATATACCATCCCTATGAATCAGCCAGAATGTGACTTTGGACAATAATTATCTCTATTCAAGTTCTAGTCTTTATTTGCCCTTGTTTCATGTATTTGCCCAATTTAATATCTGAGTCATTGTTTTATAAAAGGCATGTCTTTAAATAAAATTATTAAATACAGTGATAAGATTTCTAAGCAGAGACACATACCTGAATTGCTCTTACAGTATTTATGCTAAAATGACAATCAGACACTCCAGTTCTACCCGCAGATACTTGCTAAAATGGTAGTGGGATTGAGCTTGGCTCTGACTTTTCAGAACATGCAGATCTTATGAATGAGTCATGAAGGGTGAACTGTCATACAGCAAAGCTTAATTATTGCATAAGTTTATCCTTCAACCGTTCCCTGATCTTCTCATACCAAAAGTCAGATATTTCCTGTTACAATGCATTTTATTTTCCCAGGAACAAATTCAATGATACCAAAGGAAGCTGTGGTTACACTTTAGTGATAGAATACAAAAAGGAATGTGATAATTAAGTTATGTTTTGAATATTGGTTATAAATTATGTTGTCTCATGTAAGCACTTGGGGCTTCTGTTGTCTTTTTCTTTCTACTGCATCATTTTTTCACAATATTGGAAGCTTGGCCATGTGCAGAGATTTTCTTATCTAAGGATACCAGCTGTTTACTGGAGGTTGAAACTAGTTGTTCCTTTCTCAATCAATGTCTGTCACAAGGAGACAAAAACGTGTGTATGACTTACTTGATTTGTTTTCATAATGACAAATGTAGTTTAGTTAGGAAATTGATTATAAAAATAGAAACCAGGCTTTGAAAAGCAATTTGAAGATACAGTGTAGATCTGTTATGATCATTTTAAGGCTAATGAGTATATTTCACTTACACAGTTAATCTTTTCAGTGTCTAGCAACAATGTGAATGTGGGAAGCCAACACTGAGAGTGGGATGCACGCTTTGCTGATATGCACCCAAATTATATGCCAGCTATTTAATGCATTATTTACATGGAATGAGTACATAGAATGCAAATGTAATGTAAAGCTGAAGCATTAATCTTCTTCAGAATATACAAGTATCAGCACAGAAGTGCAGTAATCTCATTTAGGCTTTCTTCGAGTATGTTGAGAGAAGATTTTGAATCATTACTGGTTTAGAAACATGAGCAACTGTTTGAGAGTCAGGTTCTATCAGATTCAGGCTACCGTTTGAACCACGTTTCAGTTCCCAGCCTTGAAATATCACAAAGTCTAGGCCAAAAGAAATCTTCCTTGTATCAAGGGAGTACTGTCTCAGTATGACCCAGACAGGGGCTGGACGCTGTCGCACTATTCCTTCACTCCTTCCAGTGGTCAGTGTTGCACCCTGTATTAGTTCTGTATTAATTCTGACCAAAATAAGGGAGCATCCTCTGTGTAGCTATGGAAGAACCCTTTACCTCCTGCTGTCGTCAAACTGATCGGTGTTTATTTCACAAACTCTGTGAACATTGCCTAGGCAGGCCGGTTACTTCAGACTCCCTCAAGGCTTTGATTATGTTTTCAGTACCATGCTGCCTTCTTTGATACTCCTTCCACCAAATGAGGAAACAGAGCAGGTGTCATTTAAAAAAAGAAAAAAGTATATGAGAAAAGTGAAATTATCTTGGTCTTAAATTATGTTAATTTGCCTTTCAGCATGGTAGATTTGTAAACTTTCAAGTTCTTTTGGTTCAGTGTGGCCTTTATACAATCTCATCTGTGGTTATTTTGCTCTCCTGACAAATGTAAGAGGGAGGCAAGAGAGACAGTGACAGCAGCCCTAAGGAGGTGGCAAGTAAATTTTAGCATGATGCTTGCTTTCTGTGATTTGGTTTAATCAAAATCAGTATGGAAATGCCTGTATTTCCACTTTGAGCTTTATTAGACTGTGCAAAACTTTACCATTTCGTCTCTTTACTTTGCCTGACATATTTAATAAATGTGGCAGTACCTCGATGAAGAAGGCATAATAAATGAGTCTTGCCATATCTTTAGCAGAAGAAAGTGTAGACTATTAAAAGATCCAATTTTCTTTAGAAAAAACCCAGACTACGCCTTCTTGATTCTAAATCCTGAGTACATGTGAATAAATTGAAAGAAATACCACTTCAGCTGAGAAGACCAATAGAACATCTATAGATTCTTTGCAGGTTAAGTCTCTTTCATTTTAAGAAGACCCCAAGACTTTGTCTGGTCTCTGCACTTCTCAGGTCATGCAATCTGAACTTTCAAGGCACTGCTTTGAGATGCTTGGATACACGCTGTGCAACCTGGACATGTAAGACCTAAGATACCTTGTGGGGTTTTTTGTGTGTCTTTTTTTTTTTTTAATTTGTTTCCAACTCTAGTAGTCCTGTTTTGCCAGGCTAAGTATAAGACTGCTTTGTGTGATGGGAGATGGGGTTGGCTGAAGGTAGAGTCAGAGGTGATTGTTCATGTTTTCTCACACACCAGTTCTTGCAATTCTTCTACACAATCACGCCTTCAGAACATGTTGGAGAATTTAGCTAATTTTACTGTGTTTAGCTTTGCGTGCAAGTGGAGATCTGGTTATGTATAAAAGAACTTTAACAGAGTTGTCATACTAACATTTAAATCTTTTCTTTCCAGCACAGCACCACTGTGGGTGTGTTACATAAATTGCCACAATGGAGTGTATTTCAGATCCTTCATCTCAGAGACCATCTGTCATTGAAAGTGGCACATTCACCTGAACATCATTTCGGCAGCAGTGTGTGCGCTAGACAGGGTATATCCAGATGAAGTTAACAACAGGAGCCGCTCTTTATACAGCTGAGTTCGGAAAGACTTAGTAATCAAGTCACTCTTTCAGATGGGAGGAAACACCACAAATAGATCACTCTTTCTATCCAAGAGAACGCCAAGTGCTTTCCGCTTTGCTTCAGAAAAGAGCAAACTAGTTCCCTGAGGAATATTTTTCTACTCGGTAGAATCCAGCATCGCCTCCGTGGGCACTTCTCTGCCATGCCTGACCCACAGGTAATCACAGAACTCTGATAAGAAAATTGTCCTCAAGTCCTTGGATAGACCTAGACAGGATTCAGCATTTTTATAATTATCAGTACTTACCTATGTCTCCTCATTTCCCTTCCACCTTTGTATTTCCTTGAACTCTGAGGAAGTGGAAGTAAGCCAGGGTATGCTGTTGATCACTTCTCCTAATATTATTTGTCCGGAGTAATTTTTGTCTTGAGAATATGTTCACATTCCTCTATTTGTCTTGCTTTTCCTTGTTCCATGTTTAATGCAAACGGTGTAAGTTGTTAAAGGAGGAACTTGGCGGTGTGGATGTGTGCTGACAATTTGCTCAAAGAATTCCAACTATGGGTCAGAGATTTTTCTTTCTAATCACTGACAATGTACATAACCTTTCTGTCTACTCTAAATGTTCTTGTCTGTAAAATGAGGTTTTACTTGCCTGCCTCACAGGCACGTTGAAGCTTAATTAGTGTAGGTAATAAATGCTAAGTATTATTTTAAAAGATCTATTGCATTCTAAAATGATCAAGTTTGGGTCTTAATTCACAGCTTTATGGGCTAAGGTTCAGTATTGATTATGTTAGACTTTCACAAAGCCTCTCCTGAATTTAATAAGGGATTTAACAAAATAACTCTTGAAAACACTTACGATTCGTCTTAACAAAAAGCTAACTTGTACTTGCATGAAACTAGTAGAGCTTTGCATATAATCAGAGTTTTCTTGAATGACATAGTCTTTGAAATGTAAATGTTGTACAGGTCTTCCCCTTCTGAAGAGTATATGCTTGTTACTGTATTAACATATGTAAAATGTTTTTCTTCAGATGTTTTCTTAAATTATTTTCTTCAAGCTTCAGTCTAAAGGAAGAACATAGTTTAAAATCACACTCGTTTGGCATTCTTTCAACATTTCATAAGTAGAAACAAACTGCACAGTAAAAAAATGGGTTCCATTTTTCCAGGGTGGGAGAACAAAGAGTAAAATGTTGGGGATTTGGCATGCCTGACTTTGTGCCTCATCATGTTTAATCAGATTGGTATCAATCATGAAAGACTGTAGGTCTGAGATCCCTCT
Organism: Cariama cristata; assembly: GCF_000690535.1. Taxonomy (NCBI): domain Eukaryota; kingdom Metazoa; phylum Chordata; class Aves; order Cariamiformes; family Cariamidae; genus Cariama; species Cariama cristata. The sequence continues at coordinate 30,382 of NW_009612402.1, forward strand.
CTCAGCATTCCTTGGAAGATGAGCATTGCAGTTCTTTGTTTTCTCTTCTTGTTTCAGACCCGCTGCAGAGAGATCACTTTTTTTTTAAAATCAGAGGTATTACTGGAAAATTCCATCAATAAAATCAAAAAATGCAGCATATAAAGAGGGAACTATATGTGTTCTGCAAAGTTTAGAGGACTGTAGGAGGAGCTTGCTTGACACCAGAAACTACAGATACTTTATCTATGTCTATTGTACAGTTAGCCATATCTCTGTGTGTGCGTGTGTTGGATGTGATTTTCCTTTTTCTCTAAATACTGTTCTTGTACTTCTTCTTGAGGCCACTTCTTGCTATTGTGGTATGTAATTAAAATTAACATTAGTCAGGGATTCCGAGCAAATTCCTCCTATGGATTCTTCCAGTCTGAAGGTTGCCTAAAGCTCCAAGATGAAGATGTGGTTCTTTTGCTGTAATGTAAGCTTCTTTGGTAGTTTTAAAAATCCTCTCTGTAGGACACAGAACATTCTTGGGGATCGTGTCAGAACTCTGGGGTTCTCTCAGGAGCTAAGAATCATCATAAATCTCGTTTTAATCTTTGCTTTCATCGATAGGAACATTTTTGACCTTGCCTGTGTAAATGCACAGCAATATGTAGAAAACAATAAAATAAAAAACCGCTGGCTACCTTCATCTTAATCCTTGAAACATTCTTCTCAGCCATGAAAAAGGGCAGAGGACCAACTAACATGGTAGATATGAATCATATTGCTGGATGCCCTTTTAGAAAATGCTCAGGTGTTATTAAGACAAGGGTTCAGTGTGTGTATACTTGCTGATGTGCCAAAATGAGTTGTTGGTTTTAATGCATACGTTGTGGTAACTGCAGGTAGTTGCATTCACAGCTGTGATAGATGCATGTACAGAAGGAGTCACGCATAAGCACACTCCCATGTAACACGCAAATAGGTATGGCTTAAAAAGGATTTATCTCTTGGTGATTAGTTGTTGATTTCCATTGATGAGAGGACACCCTTGTGCCCTAGTGCGGTTCTTAGGTACTCCAGTAATGGAATTCAGGTTAGTTGTCTTTTAGCAAAAATTTGCACTGTCTGAAAACAGCCTTTTTACAATGAATGGATAAAACATGTTTGAGGATTTCCTGTGTAGCACAGTTATGTCTCTCCATCTATTGGAAGGGAAAAATCTGTTTGCAAATTTTCTACTGAACTGGCATAGGCAATTAGCTCTGTCCTTGATTCAGAGCTGGCACTCTTCTAGATGCATCTGATGCTTTCATTCATTAAGGAATATTTCCAGCAAACAGTTTAATATCTGCATATTTTAGCAAGTTGAGATGTCAGTGAAAACAAAGCAGTGAAGAACTTCTGTATTCTCTAACACTGGCCCAAATAAAGGGAGTGTTTAACTGTCCTCTAGGAGCTTAGAACCAGCTCGTAATGACTAGTCTGACACTTCAGACTGCACCTCCGGTACTTTGGTAATTTCTTCTCATGTTAGGAAGCAAGTGAATTCTTAGATTCAACTTACTGTATAAGAGAAACATCTTTGTGATCTTAAAGATAGTCTGAAAGGCTCCCTTTGTTTTCCAAATATGTATTTCAACATCTCAGTGGAGAACTTTGGTTGTTCTGTCTCAGGAAGTGACTGATACCTTAGACAGGGAATTCCTGACGCTATGTAAGTCACTGGCTTTCATGCTGGCTGGTAGAAAATAGACTCCTGACTTCTAGTGCTGGTGGGTGAATAAGTCAGGAACTCATTTGGACACGAGGAAATGGAATGAAGCTGCGTCAGGGGAAGTTCAGATTGGACGTTAGGAAAAAGTTCTTCACTGAGAGAGTGGTTGATCATTGGAACGGGTTGCCCAGGGAAGTGGTCACGGCACCAAGCCTGTCAGAGTTCAAGGAGCATCTGAATGATGCCCTTAGTCATAGGATTTAGTTATAAGTAGTCCTGTGAGGAGCAGGGAGTTGGATTCAATGATCCTTGTGGGTCCCTTCCAACTTGAGATATTCTATGATTCTGTGATTTAAGACTGCGGAGGTTTTGGCTGATTGAACTATGACTGGAAATTTCAAAACATTTTGTAGTTCATGTCTCGTGGTAGGTTGCAGATTTTCAGTCTTTGAATAAACACACTTGGTGTGGATGGGGATCTTGGAAAATCTGAGAAAGTGGCAATTTTTTCCCCTGAAAGAAAAATTAAGAAAACACTAGGAGGGTGAAACAAAGGACACTTCTTTTCTCTTACAGAAGAATATAGTCTCTCACTGTGAGTCCAGGAATGACACTGGAGAAGTATTTTTTGTTTCCTTTGTGGCATAGTTTGTAGGGTGCTATGGGGAAACCAAGAATTATATAGTCTCTTTGGCTACCTAGTCCATTCCCCGCACCCCTTCCCCACTAGTCTGGAGGGTGAGGAGAAGGGTCTCATTGCTGAAGAACTGTTGAGGAAGGAGAGTTCTCTTTAGGTTTTGGAGGTTTTTTTACTATGTATTTTAATTAATAACTGTGAGATCTAAAAGTATTAGCCTCTTCTGCCTAAGCTAAAAGACAAACAGTGTCTGCGTGAGGTCTACCTGCGGAGTGTTGGAGGGGAAGGACTGTCCCACTCTGAGCTTGACCTATTTTTCTTACTGGATGAAGAGAATGAGTGAATGCCCTGGATGCCTGTCAGCTGCAGGACTGAAGAATCATTTATACTAAAAGAGATTTAACTAAAAGCATATAGCAACAAATATTTACTTCCTTTAGTTAGAAAAAAAAATATTTAAGAGTTTCTCCAAGGAGAATATGCAGAGCTGTGTGTACAGGAGCATGAAATTCTTTTTTAACTTAGACTGTTAGTCAACTCTTCTTTTCAAATGCCCTGTTTAGTCCCTAATGGTTAAAAAAAAATACTTAGTTTGTGTTTTCCTTCTATAAAAGTGATTTCCTGAGGGTTTCCTGGCTTAGAGAAAGACGGTGGATAAATTCAACAGTTTTGTAGCGTCCCCAGAAAGTTGGTTGCCTCGTGAATCTTGCAGGAACTGTTTGAACATCTTATATATGTAAAGTTTGGAAAGAAAGTCCTGTGAGAACATGATGTAGTGTTTCTAGATAAGATATAACTGGCTTCAATGATTTTTGTATTATAAAAGACAGATTTCTCATCCGTACTTTTCTAGGACAAAACCCGTTTATATTATTTTATTGATGAGTTATTCTTAAACAACAGCAATATTTTCTCCTTGTTGCACAGAAATTCTCCTAGAGTGATTCAGGTTTGTGTTGAGGTGTGTGTGCATGCCGGTTTTTAAAATAACTATAATGTTTAAAAGGGGAGTGTGAAAAGCCGAAATCCTATCGGAAAGTCAGAGTTCTAATCACTAATATTTAGCATGGGTTATTTTTTTTTTCTTACTAGTGCATGAAAAATCTGCACAAAGACAATATTTATCATCATAAGTCAGATGATGTTGATTACTCGAATACAGTGCTTAATTGGCTCATTAAATGACCCTTGAGATGGTTGTGGTGGAAAATAGGGATGAAGATTAGGTCCAGTTTCTGTCGGGTTTGCTATCAGTGACATTTTGGTGGCTGCTTACCGAGGGGTAACAGGACCTTTGGGAGCTCGACTAGCCCACCCTCTTGTCCCAGGGCAGCATCGGCTGTACCTGCATCTTTCCCAAAACTGCTGCATCTCTCCGTATCAAGTTCGGCCAGGACCACTTGTGGAGTATGTCAGTCATCAATGTAATCTTAATAACTCTCTGCTTTTTATTTAAAATCTCTATTGGTAATCAATTTACATTTAGACCTTCACTTACACCATGCTGCAAATGCTTTCTTCCGATAAACTTCATTGACAGTAAGTATGAACATACTTTATGCTCACAGTTAGTGCTTGTTTAGTGCATGTGAATGCCTAACGGTTGATTTTAATATCTCAACAGCAAAAGTCAGTTGTATAAATCCCCTCATAAGTGGCTGACAATAAAATAAGGAGTTCGATAGTTTTCCGGAGGTAATCTGTTTGGAAAAAAATAATTCATTGTCTTAAATACATCCAAAGAAAGATGCCTGATTTTTCTCTTTTTTCTAAATGAAAATGTCTGTTTAACTGTACTGTATTCTGTAGGTTTTTAAAATATTTGTCACTGTGAATTTTGCATTACCTTTGCCAATATTCTGTGAAAATAAGGAATCTCATTATTTTTTTGTAGCTACCTGGAGAATTTCCAGCTCTAAGAGTTTTCTGTAATATATTTACCACTACATGATATGAATTCGGTATTTGTTATAAGTTGGGCCATTTCTGTCTTGCAAGAATAGAAACTCTCATGAGACTGGAGCAACTGGGCAGGGTTAAGCACGCACCCACTTTCTATTAAGCTGCTTGAAAAAGGGATAGGGAAGTAACTGTGCTTGCATTCTGCAATCTAAAGACTACATTTTTAAAGGGATGATAACTGAATAGCAGTGTTTACTTAGCTGAGTTCTGTTTTGTTGAGGAGACGTTGGTCTCATTTGTTTAGCAAGGGGTTAAATAGAAACTAATCCTTTAGGCTTAGTTTGAAAGGTGGTTATCTTTCCAGCAGGAGAGAGCATTGTTTGCTTTGCCAGAAACAGTGTAATTGTTCCTTAAACCATCATGTTCTCTAGAAGGATCAACTTATTAGAAAGAGGAAAAATACCATTGGCATAAGCATAGTCTTTAAAAGATTCAAAAAATTAATATAAGTGCTTTCTTTTATATCTAACAAGCATAAGCCTTTTGCATGACGTAAGCTGTATTAAAGCTTTTTGTGAAGAAATTATTTTTTCGTGTGACGAGTGCTCTAATAGAAGTATCATAGGTTATGGGAAACGGAACAGTAGTATGGCTGGCTCAAGTTAATTACAATAATTCCGATGAAATACTATTCTACTGTACTCTTCAGGACAAGCAGAGAAAATGCTGAAACCTTTTTTAGCCGGCATTTATCTACTTCAATTATTTTTGACAGTGTGTGTTGCATGTGTGCTTTAGCTACAGTGCCTTTATATCGACAGTTGGTAGCACAAGCCTTTTAAAGCACAAAGGGTAGCAGTACTTCAGCCAATCTGTGATAAAAGGGAAAAAATGAAATCACTATGGAAACTGCAGGAAGAATCTAAAAGCTTTCTTTATAAAGTAAACGTCTGATGTTTGTGACTGCGGGGGCAAAAAATTCATAAATCTGTACGATGCTATCATTTCTGATTTGTTATCGCAGCAAATGCCAAGTCTAAGCAGTCTGACCTTAGCCTTATTAAGTGCTTTCTTTTCAGATACAGTTATTATTCGACAATAGAGAGACTGCGATGCTGCAAGGGGGAAAACTAATATATTTAAAATGTGTGTGTGTGTCTGCGTGCGCCTGTGTGCATGTGTATATATATAACTATCCATCTTTTTTCCCCCACAAAAGCTGATGGAGTTGGGAACGCTGAATGTGGGAACTCAGGGACTACTATTCTGAGCACAATTGAGAAAACTATGTTTCGTCCCGTTGCATGCGCCCGTCTTTGATCTCAAATTGAAAATCTCTGAGCCTCTTCCTCCAATCCAAAAGCAAATAAATACGGAGAGAAAGAAACCTCTCTCCTCTCAGCACGTAAGGGCCTCCACGGCTGAAAAATGAAGGTGACTGTAAGAGCTCTGATGAACATGTTTGGACAACAGACAGCAAAAAAATACCTGTCTCGGTGGAGGAGTTTAAGAGCACTGCAGAGATCCTCAGACAGTACAGAGGATCTTGGCTCACACAGGCCACTCTCTTTATCTCAAAAACAATACCAGCCAAGCTCCTCCGTACCTACAACTGAAGAGCTGCAGGAACAGGACGACAGTAACTAATACAGCTTTTAAATTTGAATCTCCTTCTTTTATTTTAAAAAAAAAAAAAAAGGAAAAAGGAACAAAAAGAAACAGACATGAAGTCTAAGCAAGATAAGGGATCTGGTAAGTATTTTTATTGCATTTGGTTGTTTTAGTCTGAAGATTGTTTTTAGTCATAAGTATCTGCTATGAATAAGACTAGGCTTTGAATGAGTGTGGGGTTTTTGTGAGGTTTTTTTAATTATGGAAAAATTGAATGCCTATTTTTGCGTTTCCAACTTTGATAGCTTTTGGATTTCTTTGTTTTGTTGCTGTGCTGTAATTAGTGTATAAGCTTTGCAAGTTTGATGTTTCAAGATGCTCTAACTGTTGTTCCGAGGCTCTTTGAATATAAACCTGCTCAGTGGTAATACATATTATTGTATATTATATATATACACAGTAACAGGCTTTATTATTTGTTTTAGTGTGACAGTTTTAAAATACACTGATAATGACCCAAGCCAGGCAAGTACTTTCCAACTAAGTGTTTCAAGCTCTCAAAACAGTGTGAATGTTTTAACTTTTATTGAACAAGTTTATATAGGAAGATTTAATCTATGACAGATGACAGCATGAAATTATTTGGCTATAAATGTGAGAGGCGAGAAGAATTCTTGATTATATTCAGATTTCGTGGTACATTGGGGAATGCTACTATAGTGTGTGCTTATGTTATTAACGGTAAAGATTTCAGGATAACAGTAGAAAAACAGAGGCAATACAATTCTTACAAAAGCAGGTCAGTCTTTCAGTAATAAATATAAATCCTAAAAAAGATATAGTTTGACATATTGGCTTCATTGCAGCCTTTTATACATAAAATGAAAACCAATTATCTGTGGAGAAAATTTGACTTTGTGGAATGGAATTAAATTGCTTTTTAAAGGCTTCCTTAAACAGCACTAGCTGGAGGGAAGTCCAATAACATTTTTAACTCTGAATTGTAATGACTTTCCTACATTAATAAATCATGTTGTGTTCTGACTTTTATCAAAAAATTCCAAGGAAGAAAACTATGCACGGCAGGTTGAAGCTACAGGAGCAGTCCTGACTGGTTTTTCTCCATCCAGCTACTTTACTTATGGCCCTTCAAAACCAGCAGTTCCCGTGGATCAGCACTTTAAACGGTAGGTCTAAATCCATCCAAGCTGATGAAAACAATTGATAGATTCCTACTAACAAGTGAATTGTCAAACTGGAATATCTGTAATGTAGTCTGGCTACTTAAACCACTGTTCTTAAGGACCCAAGGGGATAAATTCTATTCATGTTCATTGCATTTTGGGGCGGTGGGGGGGTGGGGGGGGTGGGGAAATGGGGGGGGTGTGTTTTGGGGGTTTGGGGCATTTTTTGTGGGTTTTTTGGTGGGTTGGTTGGGTTTTTTATAAGGAAATATTCTGTCCTAGTTATTCTATTTATCTCTTGTCTTGATATGGAAGTTGCTACAAGATTGATTTAAAAAGTAAACTTTTTCAAAAGAGATGGTTTAATGTACTCAACAATGTGTGAATATGCCCTGTTGCTGTAGTTCATGTACTACCAGTTAGCTAGGTAAGTGTTTGGGCTCAGTGTTGGATGGAGGGAAGTTTTGTAAAGTATATATTTGGGATTTGGAATCTGAAACCTTACGAAAGGAAAAGCATTTATTTGAACAATGGTTTGGTCTGCTGTTGTTAGCTGTAAAGTAATCGGAGGAGGAAAAAAAAAAGGAAAAGATACTGTCAACTTCTACGCATTTTTCCCAACAGATCACATATCAAAAGTGTAACCTGTAAGAGGAACATGAACTGGTGAAATGTACCTCTGATGCTTGTTTCCTATGTTATTATGTCAAATGTTTGTAATTATCTTGCTAAATCGTAATCCCTGACATTTGCTTTCACAAAGCATCTAGTGGAGAATGCAATACCCTAATTATGTTTCTGTGAAAGAGTTGAGGGAAAAAGAGTTGTGCTCTTTAGCACAGCATTTTAAAGAAAACCTATTTCATTCATAATACATATAAAACATTTTGGGAAGGCTAAGGATACTTTGTCAACTGTAATTCGTCATTGTTTTTTATTACAGTGTGCAAACACAGTTGAGCATGTGTTAATCGTAAGTTCTTTTCTAAACTGTGTGCTGTACTTGCCTACATCCTAAGCAAAACAGGCACTGGCTCCAGTCTAAATATTTTTACATCTTCATGTTTGTTATCTTATGTTTTTCAGTATTTTCGGAGATAAATAAAGCCTAGTTACCACATTTTAAATAAATATATTTTGTTTTTTAAAAAAAAAATAAATCAGTGCTTTCTCATATGATGTTTTACAGTAGCTTTTATATTAAGGAAATGTAGATCAAGAGTAACAGTGAGTTAAATTTGAATTGCAGCTCATGAAGATCTCCTCCTGTTAAGCTCTTTTATATAGGGAACTAGCCACAAACAATGTGAAGTTGTAAAACTGATTTTTGATCTCAAGGAGAACTCACTTTTTATAGATAGGTTTGTCCACAAGCTGAGGCAAAAGGTTAATTGAGGTTGCCTACTTGAATACATTATGTGCATTTCACCTCCCTAACACGGTTAGTTACTGAAACACTGCTTTTTAAATATCTGGTATGAATAATTTCTAAAATCAAAGGTATTTACTAGAGAATCATTAAAATGGAATCTCCAAAGGAAAACGGATATGTGATACCGGTATGTGGCTTTGTTCACTAAAGTGGGGCTGTGTGGGTTAGCTGAAAGAAATGACTCCAGCAGTCTTTTCTCAAACAAGTTTCTCGGATGCAGCGTTGTTATACAGGACATACCTGGCTTTCTTTATGCTCTCCTTTTGGGAAATCAATTCAAACTGTTCAAATGTCCTACAATATGTGAGACTAGTTATCCAATGTTGTGCCCAGAATGCCTGCTTTTATTAGATGAGCTGTACAATGGGGAAAAAAAAAAAAAAAGAAGGAAAAAAACCCTTGCTTTACCTCCCCCTTAAGCAGCCCCCTTTTCCTCCACCCTCTGTGCTTCTGTGGTTTTTGTTGTTGAAAAAAAAAAGGAGAGAAAAAAAAAAAGGAAAAAAAAAATCAGCACCAATCAGTATAAAGCAACATCACCCTTTAAAATCCCGTAAGTTGTCCTTTATAGCAAGGCCTCTGTTACCGGTGACTTGGTAGACTTGGCTGGGAAGAGTGCCCATCTTCCCACTCAAAGGCGACCTCCAGAGAGTGTAGAAAGTCTTTGGGCAGAATACTTCTCTCCACTCTTGTCTCAAAATGTGAAGAAAGTTGTTTCCCTCACGGACGCAGGCTGGGGACTGCTCCAGTAAAAGCAGGGAGGGTTTCTGAGGAGGCGGTCACGCCTTCATAGCAAGCGCTGACTTCTCCATCTTCCCACAAGGTGCCCAGCTCTGACATAAAGTTGTGGGTTTTAATGCTGTGTTGATTTTGAATGGCGTGCGCATTCGTGTGGGTACCAAGCCAGCAACTGATGAGGATGTACCAGGGTAACTCAGCACTGGAAGTCATG
>NW_009612403.1:0-11697 GCF_000690535.1 Cariama cristata
TTATTTTATTTCAATTATTAAACGGTTCTCATCTCAACCCACTGGTTTTACCTTTTTTTCCCTGATTCTCCTCCCCATCCCATTGGGGTGGGCGCTGGGGGAGTAGTAAGCAAGCGGCTGCATGGTACTTAGTTGCTGGTTGGGGTTAAACCACAACCAGGAAGAAAACCAGAATGATTCCTGCAACAATTAACTCTGTTTAGCTCATTGTTAAAAAAAGTTCCACATGCTATTTTAAAAGATGCCTTCCAGAGTATTTAGGGACATCACAGAAATTTTTCGAAGCACAGCTTCCAGGCAAACTAACAGAAATAACTAGAAGACAAGTAAAAAGGGAATTGATGACCTAACTAGTTCTAGAACAGGAATTGTCCTACCAATATTTTACAATACAAAACATAACTACAACATGAACAGAAGAAAGATATCAAATGCAACATGAATAGTCTCTTTGAAGAGAAAAAAAGAGAGCATACAAACCAATGATTTCTAAAGACCTGTATATATGGATAAATTTAACTGCCTGACTACGTTGTTTATATACGTACGTGTCACTGTAACATAGACTGACTCTAGTGTGGTTAGGCAGCAGCTGCAAGCATCTTCAAAGATGCCAAAAGCCATGTGTAACCACAGTGGTGTAAAGAGAGTGCTAAAGCTACATTAGTACATTTTCCCATGCAAGCATGCCTTAAAAGGTTCTATGTTGCAGCACAATTATTTATCAAGTTGAACAATAATTTGTGTGCTACGGATACATACTACTCAGTTTCACTTATTAAGAACTATTATGTTTTCTTTTTGGACTAAAGGTGAAAAATATTTGATCACTGGTTGGTGAATTAGTGCTTGGTGAATATGAGTCAGTTTTAGAAGTGTTTTGCTATCTTTTCAGATGTTTCTTACAAAGACAAGAAAAAATATGATGTTACTAAAAACAAAGAAATAAAACCCCACAATCTAGACAGTACTGCAACCAAACACACCCAGCAGTTGCCATCATGGAATCACCTCTATGAAGTAACACGTAACTGAATTGTTGCTAGCAGAATGCCATCAGATGAATAAAGCTTATTATTTGTGTTCACTACAGTGGTCTTAAACTGCAGTATCTTTATGGTCTGATACTGACTAAAAAGATCACTTCTATAATGTAATGAACCAGTTTATCATTCTCCTCCAGAAAGGATGGAAACATAAAACAATGTACTCACGTATGTTCCAGAATTAGTAAACTATTAAAACATCTATTTTTTCATTTGGTCAACTCACATACTTTTATTGTTCAGAACAGTCTAAGTTGATTTTTTTCAACATATAATTCAAAATTCTGCATCCAAATGACAATAATTGTGAATCAAACAAATAAAGTAAAAAACCCACACACTCTGCTTTCCTGCTGTAATGCAGATCTCCTTGAAAGAACCATATCGGTGGTAACTCACACTGCATCTATAACAACCTTTCTTACCTTTCTCAACTATTCTTTAGCACAGAATTATAGTTGTTTTATAGAACTAACATGAAAATTTAGGACACCACTAGAAACACAAAACTCCTTTTCACTTGCAGCATAAATTAGAATTCAAATCAATTCCTTCAAAGATACAAGCTCTACATCTGCTTAGTTTCCCAGAAAATAAACCAAAACAAAATCAAGTCATGGAATGTTAAAAAAAAAAACAAACCCACAACAAACTTGCAGCTTGTAATAAGAAACTATCAAAACAGTTTTTAAAAAGAAAATAGAACCCTCAACCATAAGTGATCAGTTCATTCAGAAGATATTATTTTAGAAGGTGGTGAACAAGGATAAAACAATTAATTTGTTAAGGCTGGCCAAGGTTAACTGGGTAAACATGAAAAGAAAATGTATTGTCTGCACTGTAGTCCTGATTTGCTTAGCATTTGACATATGCTGTCTCAAAAGACCATTTTAATTTTTATTTCAGTCATTCTAAAAGATACTCTCAAAAAAAAAAATATAGTAAGGATGTCCAATATAATGAAATATAATACCATAATCATGGTTTGGATTTCTGTCAAGTTTCTTAAATGAGCATTTATCAGGAATTTGCCCAAAACAAATAATCTACACTCATTTCTGCAGCAAGACAGACATGATTCTCTTTCATTCAGTTCTTTGTAAACTCTGATCAATTACTTCACTTTCAAATTTCATTAGAAAGTCATCTTTTGTAGGTAGCAACAACTGATAGGCTGCATCTCAAAGTCTCATATTAGAAAACTGAACATCTGCCCATTCCTTACATTCTACTGACCTCTAGAGACTGTATGTATTTATGTATAGCACATATACATTATTTATGTGCATGTACACATAGTAGAGCAATGTCATAATAGATTGACTTTAGACAAATCTGTATGCAGTATTTGACGTTACAGTTTTTACTCTAATCACAAATCATTCTTAGAAAGATTTTCTTTGCTGTTTTCTAGACATGAAGAATCTATTTTTTTCCCTTTCCTCTCTGTGTCCTTCCCATTCAAACACACCATAGCCTTCTTTATCTCTCATGTACAGAATTAAGCTACAAGTATGAATATCAATATAAAGATAATCCAGGTTTCATTTAGGCATGAATACCTGTCAGGGAGGGAGTGCCACAAAACCAGAAGCTCCTAGTTATTGAAAAACAGGCACTATTTTACGTAGGGAGAGAAGACAAGTCTCTCACAACTCTCTATCGACACTGCTTTGCCCATCCAAATGATAACATCTTGCAGCAGCTTCCTCATCTCCATTTTGCTGCCAGGGAAAAAACCGTACAAAAGCCTGTGTTGGGTTTGACATTTAGACCAAAAAGAAAGCCCTGAAGGAGTTGGATTTGTCAACTAAAACCTATTCAAAATAGACATTAATCCAGTAATATAGAGAAACAAGGGGAACAGAAAAGACTATATTCCTCCATAACAATGTTAGCATAACTGACAGTGTTATAAGCCATTACTTGGTAATACTGTGTGGTCAAGTATAACAAAAACCATTACCACAAACATATACAGAATTAACATGTGAAATTTTAAAGGCACATTTTCCAATTGTAAATACTATGTATTAAATTTCATATCAAAATGCTCAGAAAACATACAAGGGGTTTTCTAATACTGCTAATGTTTTCTAGAGAAGGACCGCTCATAAGATACTTTCACACGACTTTATCCTCTGGAATCTCACAGACAAAGAGAAGTTTAGGAGAATGAACTGAACGTTTTTTGGGGTTGGTTGGTTGGTTTTTTTACTTTAGGAGTGGACAAAACTTTTTAATGCAACATTCTACAGTGTTATAATCATATTGCACATGATAACAGAATATAAATATTATTTGATTTGGAATCAGCTGTGAGCTACAGGTTGAATTTTATTAAATCAATATAAGCTACAGATAGCAACTGAACTCTGTATCTTTCAAAAATTGCATGCACAAAGATAGATTACAAACTACGCTAGCTAAATATGTTTTACACAATACAGCTAAAAGAGAACTTAACATCCACTACTTCAAGTTACTCAGGAGTTACTTCAGTGTAAATGAGGAAAATATATACATCCATGTCTTTTCCTTTACAAGTAACATCCTTAAGATAACTTCATTGCCAAATCCTATTTCTATATTTTAAAAAATATTTTTATTCACCTTATATCAGATTTCAATGAAACTATCAGAGTGATGGAACAAATTATACATATGTATTTGAAACAAGCTTCCCAAATAAGTCATTAAATTACTATTATCTGCAATACATTTTCCTGTGTACACATCACAGCTTTATATTTCAATAACTTACTGCAAACTCCTGTACATCCATTCCTCCTCTATTCCAATAATGTGAGACTATGTATTTTTAAAATTTTAAATGGGCTTAAATTAAAATAGATTCAGATTTGTGTGTCTGTTTATATATGCATAAGTATCCATACACAAACCTAGAAATACAACATTGCTGTTACTGAGAAATGTGGCATTAGACTCAATTGTGGCTAGAATTATTTACCCTATTCAGCTATTCTGAGCTTTTCGTAGTGTACTCATAAATAGAATTCCACTACACAAGCATGCTTGCTTTCCTCTTCATGACTTTGAGAACTGAGAAACACAAAGATAAAAGTTTATTCCTTAGGGCTATATTGTGTCATAAGCCTTTAAACTGAATTTGCCAATGTTTTCAACAGGGAATTCTCTTTAGAAACTGATGACATATTATGATCTTTTAAACTAAATTACATACCATTTCATTGAACTGACAAGTCTGAAAGTAAACTGAAGTAGGGAAGGTACAAGAACATAATTTTGGTAATATTCTCTCACTGGTAACAGTCAGGCTTATTTTTCTGAATGACACAGAACTGTAAAAATGTAAAAGTGCTCATGAACTTTTGGCCGTACCCAGCTGAGATGCACAATATTCAATACCAATCGCTAATTGTCTCTAAAGCCTTAGGAACTTCAAGCTTGAGGAAAAAAACCTGCAAAAAACTACACGACTATTCAATAAATATACATAGCATTGATATTTCCTAAACCATACTCATGAAACACAGGAAGATTTCACTTCTTCCGCATATAAAGTATGCAAACAGTTTTCTGAAGGTTAAGGAATTGCCTTTGTATGTACACAGTTGTATGCACACACAAATTCAACAATAAATTAACAAAGCTGAACATTAAGGAAAACCCCTGCTGGCAACAGCAAATCTGTATGGGGAAAAAAGCATCAGCCTAAAGCTTATCAGATTAAAGAAATTGTGGCACACACATCTGCAAAAAAACCATAAAAATACTAAAACCAAACTACAATAAATAATCTACAATGCAAATGACATGGGAGATGACTGTAGGGAACTGCCACACATTTTTCTATCTGCATTTTTTCCCAATTGTAAGCAGAAGCTGAAATTTTCTTACACAGTAAGTAGCAAACTAAATAAAGCCATGCTGCTATGTAGTATAAAATTCAGTGAAACATAGTAATTTTAATTCTAAAAAATGAAATCTCTTCTCTAAAAGGTCTTTAACTAATTCCTGTTTTTCCTTTTTTATTTAAGGCATAAATAGGTACAGACCAGCTGAATGCAGCGAGATCACATTTTTATTATTACTAGCCTAAGTTTTGCATGTTTATCCTTCTTTACATGAAAGCTAGGATTAAAAAACCAACACAACACACATTACTGTTTTGAATTTGAAATCAGTTACGGTTGATGATCACCTCCAAAAATAAGTATTCCCACAGATAGAGGTCAGTGGTTGCCTGAAATTGCATCAGTTAGCGCCTGTATACTAGAATCCTCCACTCCTTTGGGACTGCTTTATCATTTTATCAGATTAATTAATAAAACATTAGTTTTAGCATAGGACATCACAGTTTTCTATCCACACATTTGCCATTAGTTACTCTACAGTTTATTGATCTGTTGGATTTCTCTCAGAACTTAAGCACATAAAAAGATGGTAACTCATAATTGCTCATAGCTATAAAAAAAAATGTACAAAATAAAAAATAATGTACAAATTAAGAAAGAGGGTGGTTTTTTGCTTTTAATTGTATTATGTGTCGACTTGGTAAGCTCTTACTGTTCCCAAAGGAAAGCAACTTCACTGTATTGGAATTCTAATTTTGAGGTTGCATGCATTTCATTTCTTAATTTAGTTAAACATTTGTATTTTGTGAATGTATTTTAAAACAATAACAACCACCACCTTTTAGGGATACTCTTTCAGCCCTTCCTCTCAGAAAACATGCATGTGAAACAACATTAATACTGGTGATAAAATGTTAAAAGTGGCAAGTAAAAACTGAAAACCTTAGAAAAAGACACACTTGTCTCTACACGTGCCCCATTTCAGCACATGTAGCTCTTCAGGTTTTCAGACTAAATAGAACCTAGGATGATGATGTAAAAAATAATTGCGCTCATATTATTAAACTACCACCAGTCTGTATAACCATTCGCCTTGAGATTTTTCTTTGGCTTTTGCAATCTTACTGCATTTCTTTTCTTCTATGAAGTAATCTTTACTTTGCTCTCCAGCAACATCTACTGGAACATCAGTAAAATGCTGCTATTTCTATTAATCACCCATTTAACATCTCGTAGGGCAGAGTTAGTAAATGTCAAAAGGAGAGATAAACGATCTGCAATTCAGATCCTGCATTCTGGGCTCAAACAGATCAAGTTAGCTCGTCTTCAACCTTCTAGTTGCCTGCCATTTCATAAAGAATAAATTCTTTATGACTAATTCACCTAAAAAGTCATCTACCATTTACACTTAGACATACTTTAAGTTACAAAATATTATTTAAAGTACCACATCCAGGACTTCCATTTTTGTCAGACAAGTTACTTTTAATTTCAGTTTGATCCAACATGCACTTAAACAGATCTGAAGCATAAAAAGAGCTTAGAAAAACATATGGAAACATTTTGAAAGTTGAAAGAGATGTGTAATGGCAATTCCAATAACTATAGTTAAAAAGTAAACATGTCCACTACAAATGAGTGAAACATTTACAAGTTCTTTTGTCTGATCTTAAGTCCTCAGAAAAAAAAAAAAAATCTGTCCCTTTTTATGAGGATGAGTACGTATGATTAACTACCACTGAAGAGAAAGTAGTAACACATGAAGCCCCTCTACACTGATGGGAGACTAGGCTTCTCCGGGGGCTTGATCCCATT
Source organism: Cariama cristata (assembly GCF_000690535.1). Classification (NCBI taxonomy): domain Eukaryota; kingdom Metazoa; phylum Chordata; class Aves; order Cariamiformes; family Cariamidae; genus Cariama; species Cariama cristata. The sequence continues at coordinate 6,701 of NW_009612403.1, forward strand.
CAGCTGTGTGGTGGCTTGTCACTGCCTATCTTGTAAAATCAGCTACTGCAAACGGACACAGAAAACACCGCCACTGAATTTTGCAAGGTACATAGCACTGCGCATTCATATGTCTGCAAGCAGGACTGAGTCATTAGGGTAAACTCACATAAAGACAGAAGTTCTCAAGTAAATATATTAATTTCTATCTGCAGTATGCTCAATGGTAGGTCTGCAACACTAAAATCACCTATCAAACAATGCTTACTCTATGACAGCTTATGAAGTTAGCTTTTCACAGCTCTTCTTTCAGAGGCAGTTAATTAGTACTCTATTTTACAAATAACTCTGATCACTGCAATATTATTTGCTTTCCTTTAAATCCCTAATAATGGTCTAACTATCCTTGACTGCTTGTTCACTTTTCAGTATGACAATGAAATTCAGAACATCACTGCTGCTCAGAATCCCCTCCTTCTACTTAGTCTTAGTTTGCTCATACAGAGAGCAACTGTAAAACATAAGCGCAGAAACGTAGGGAGAGAAAAAAAAAAAGGCACCAAAGCCAGTGAAGACCAGAAACAGAAGCCCCAACAGCTAAAAATTCCAACTGTGTATAAAAAATCACTTACTGGCATGTAACATTTTAAAATAAGTAATTAAAATTATTTTTACCTTTAGAATCCCTATAGAGCCTCAACGTATTTTTATAAAGAATAAAAGGGCACGTTTCCCAAAACCACACACACTGTAGGCTATATAATTTTATATTATCACAAGACTCAAGTTCATAGGCTTTGCCTGATAAATTAGCTCCTCTCAATAACTGTTAAACAGAAAGCCCTTTATTGTAATCCAAGTGTACTTGTGGACAGCACTTTCAGAGTTAATTCCATTTGACAACTGACATAAATCCATTATTCTAATTTGGTGATTGCTTTACTAAACACAGATGCAGTTTATGAGTTTTAGTCACGTATTTAATTCAGGATGCTACTTAATCTCAATTTACAAAACATAAACACGAAATAGGTTTTATAGTATGTCTAAAAGGGTATAGCTATTCATCCGATGAAATGCCAGGCAAACAAACCATATTCACCTAGACCTAAACTCAATGCTAGATTTTACCTTACTAAATAAACAGCAAGTAAGTACAATTAATTTTTAGTTCAGCTGTTGCAACCAAATTGCAGAATGCCAAGCTCCTCGAGGGTTACAAGTCTCAAAAGCTTTTCTTACACCGAGATTTAAGCACTGAATTTAACCTTAAGCAAAGTCCAGCTTTCACAAAAGCTGGTTCTCTGCTTTATTTTGTTACACAGAGAAAAGGGGGGGGAAACAATCATTCAGTGTGAACACAGCATCTTCACAAACCCATTTTTAATTCAATTTATAGCACATACTTTACATCTTAAACAAAAGGAATCTGATACAACACCGACGCTGCCTCTTGCTGCAGTTGCTTGCCTCAGTTACAAAACGCTGAAAACCTACCGCTCTGACCAAGCCACTCCATAAAACATTCGGATTCAGGCACTTCTTACCTGCCTCAGTTGAAGGCTTCCTTCCCTTGTTAGCAGTATGAAGCATCCTCTAGCCTTCCCAATCCTCTCCACCAGCCTCAAATTGCACAGCTAAGTCCCTTTTTTGCAAGACAACGCTTATTGAAAGCGATTAGTTTTTGTTGTCCCTTTCAAGTCCCTCCTGCGGGAAAGAGCAGGGGAGCGATGTGACGCCACCTTTTAATCTTTTGCAAGAGTGAAAAGGCAGAAAAGGAGCGCTCGATCAAACTGAGCTTCACACATGACTAAAACTCGCCTGAGAGGCTGCAAGCTCTGGCTAAAGCACCACTAGGCGTAAGTGTAAGAACAGAGAAGAGGGGAGAGTCAATGAAATGTGACAACGTATGTGCATCAAAGACAGGAAAAGAGGGAGAGAACAATAAGAGAGAGATCGAGACAGGAATGGGAGAAAGAGAAAGAATGAGAATGTGAGGGAGAATAAGCATGAAGAAAAGAGAGGAGAGTTTCGAAGCAAAAAAATTCGCATAATAAAGCCAAAGTGTCTGGCAGCTTCTGTTTTTATCTCAGTGAGCATGACATACTGCCTCTCTCATTTAGCAACACATTCTTGTCTCTTCCAGGTTTGAAAACTGAGATAATCACAATGTGTGCCTCTTTTCGCCTGATTGGCATACTTGTGTGCAGTATACCTGAGATTCCTCTCAACCATCTTCTAGAGATGCATTTACGTGCAATTAAGTTCGTATATTCATTAGGAAAGACACCTCCCCCTCACCCTCAAAACCAAGGAGCTGCTAATTTCTACATCGATTTACAATATAGTTTAACTGGCAGATGGAATTCTACTTATAACTACTAACAAACCGCCACTGATAAACAAATGACTGACCAAATGTTTAATATTGATAACTGAGTTTTCATAGCAAAACATATTAGCATTGATAAATCTCTGTTTAAAAAAAGAGGCATTACAGACACTGTCTTCTATTTATCTTGTTATTTCTATATGAAGTTGCGCTAAGTAGTAGGAGAAGAAAAAACGTGACCCAAAACGAACATTTTTAAAGGAATCTATCAGAGATATGATCAGATTTCAAATTTTTTACAAAGTGATCACAAGCTAAAAACTAAATTTAAAATCTCAAATTTAATTATGAATTCCTACTCGTTTAGGAAAGGTCCACACACCAAGTCCTTGTACAACTAGGGTTCGTTTTTATGCAAGATGGGCGGGGAGCATATGTGCTGGTTGGTTGGTGATTTTTTCTAACTATATGTACCATTTTTAACTTTAGGACAGCTTCTGTAATTTGCTTTGTTTATACCTTTTACCTTTCTAAGGCAAAAGCAAATAGGCTCTCAGCCAATTGGCAATTGGTCAGCTGGCTAAAAGGCATAACACTTGTCTGCAGAACCAACGCAAGTCCACAATCAGACTTGGCTATTACATGGAAATGTAAGGTTAAGAGGGCAGCAGAAACAAACCGATCTGGAAAAGAACATGTATTTTCTCTTTGCTGCACGATCCTATTTGGGCCTCCCCTTGGATTCTAGCATCTCAACTGTGGATGTTGACATAAGATTCTGGAAACGTGGCTAGATCTCAACTGTATAGCATACTTCTGTATCAGTTTATGCAAGTCACATAGTGCTACGTTTGGGCATCTGTGTCTTAAGGTACCTAGCTAGTTTAAAAAAAAAAAAAAAAAAAAATTTAACAGCTCTACGTAAGTCCATATCCTCTTTTGTAAGGATTTCCCAAATCCAGAGAGGAGGTTATGAAGATGGGTTCACAAATGATTATCACAGAATCAGTGGCCAATTTCAGCAGTGAGTACTTATACATCATTATTGTACCACAAATTTTACAAGAACTTATGTTTTTCTAAGAATGTTAACCTCCAGAATCTCACCACAAACTGTCATATTAAGCTCTGGACAGACAGAATCTAGTTTTCATATTTGTATAGTAAAACTTGAAAAACAACTCTTTAAACTTGCAAACTGTCCCAAACCTCACACTTACTGCTAAATTTGTGATTGCTTCAGTGTTTCACCTCTCTATTTTTTGTCCCCCAGAGACTGGCAATACACTTACATAAATACAGATACAGTAAAATTAGATTCTCACTGATCTTCTTGAGCAACCTTCATCACATGACCTCAGAATAAAATTTACAATAAGGAGAAAAATATTCATAAAAATACTGGGCTTTTAAACCTCTCTCTGTACATGTATCAATACAGAATTAGCCTGACCTAGCAAAGGAGCATTTTGCATGATGGTTTACATCAAGCTATTTCTCCTTGCTCTGTTGGTGCAAGGAATCTAATCAAAGCAGTGTAGCTGCTTTAAAGGCCTCCTGTTTTCTCTTCCAGACATGAAGGCAATAACCACCTGAAGATTTGGGGGGACAGGAGAAGGAAGGAGAAATAGAGATCCATGTATTCATTTACTGCAAATTTTTCCAGACTATTATTAGTAAATATTCTAATGGAAGTGCCCAGCTACCTTTTTTTAAAAAACAAAAACCAAAACCAAAGTAGTCCCAAGTTCGTAGAAGCAGCTCACTCTACCTATGCACACTTAACTTAAAATGAGTAACAGTAACAATTAGGGAAGAAATCTTTCCTGCCTATTTCCCATTTCATTTCACATTTTCTCACTCTTACTGGTAAATTGCTTTTCTCATGGAAGTCTTGATAAGCAGTTTCCACGTATCTTACAATGTACTAGATTATATTCATAACAACAATTTTCAAAAAACGCAAACATATATACATACTTCTAGAAGTATTTATTCATTCTCACAGGCTTATCTACAAATTCACAATGCAATCTAAACCCTGTATTTACATCCAAGGTCAACAAAACACTTGAAAACATGCATACAGTTTGTTTGTTTGTTTTCATACCTGAAACAAGATTGTGTGGCTAAAACGAAGCATAAGCTTATATACTATACTAAATAAATTCTTTTCTACGAGAACTGACCTTGTGTTTGAACTAAAAATTTTGGATACTGAACTGTTTGAGTCCTGACAGCTCCAGTGAGCAAAGCAAGTTATTCTCCTATGGAAGTAAGTTATTCTATAAATTGGCCACATTTCCATAAGACAGGCTAGGTCTTTGCCTAACATGAATGCAAAACCTGTATTTTACTGCTGTTAAATGCACTTCCACTTGAGCTTCTTCAAGTAGTACTCCAGTAGCATACAGGCACCACACCATAGAACATCAGAAAATAACTACACAATGAAATGTACTAGTAATGTCATTTTGTGCAGAGACATATATAACTGATTTCCAGCCCACTTTTTATACTTTCACCATTACAGAGAAAACAACTAATCAGAGCTTTCCCTCAGTCTTACCTGAGGAAGCAAAGACAAGTTTAAGCACAGAAAACCTCTTGATCCCTTACTTCCCTACTCTACAAGAAATCTGGATCATTCCTCCTGCTGACACTAAGCTGTGTGGTGCGGTCGACA
>NW_009612404.1:0-72469 GCF_000690535.1 Cariama cristata
TGGGCTTCAAGTCTCAGATCTCTCAGTCTCTCCTTGTATGCCATGCCTCTGTCATCTTTGGGGTCCTTCTCTGAACTTCCTCCAGTATGTCCATGTTTCTCCTGTACTGGGGAGCCCAATATAAAGTACAACACTCCAGATATGGCCTCCTGAGCAGGGAGCAAGGATCACCTCCCTCGGCCTGCCGGTGGCACTCGTCCTAACGCAGCCAGGAGGCTGTTGGCCGTCTGTGCTGCAAGGGCACTTCAATGACTCAGTCAACATGGTGTCCACCGGACCTCACAGTCCTTTTCTGCCAAGCTGCTTTCCGGAGAGTCAGCCCTCAGCCTGTCCTGGTGCATGAGGTCCTTCCAACTCATGTGCAGAACTTTGCTTTTCCCTTTTTTGAATTTCACGAGTGTCCTGTTGGCCAATTTCTCCAGCCTGAGGTATTCTTCCTCTTTCCAACAGCTGTTCTTTAATGGGCTGGGCTAAATGTGGGTGGCTCAGGTTTCTTCACAGTGTTTCCTGGGTGATGTTTTCCACTCTAAGGAAAGGAATCATAATTCACCCTGATTATCATCAGGTTGAGTCCTGCTGGCAGATGGTACCTTTCCACTTCTCTCTATGCTGCAAGCAGTGAGGAGTACTGTGTGGTGTTCTTTCATCCTCAGGCTCCGTCATAGCTTAGACAACTAATAGTAAAGGCTTAGAGCTTTCAAAAAATAATAATAAAAAAATTTCCTACTGTCCATTTCTAGAGTTCTGGTCTCAGGCTCTGTCTGCCTGGAGGATCATATTTTCTTCTACTCTGGCAACATTGTGGGCTTGTGAACTTTCTTTTTCTTTCTGGTATGAAAACTAGGAGCTTTTTCTTTGAATTTCTGTTTTTAAAAGTCATAGGAGAAGCTTTGAGCAGACTTTGAACCTGTTGTGATTGTTTAATATTTAAATTTCTCAAATATTATTCTCCTTTTCATTCAGTTCTAAAAAAAAGAAAAAAAAGCATTTCTCAGAATAGTCCTGGGTAATTTCTTCTTTTTACTTGACTCTTCCTCTCCCTGCTCCTGATTTTTCTTCATCTTCTTTTTTTTTGCTTAAGCCTCACGCTGAGATAGCTTTTAAAACAGTGACGTCTGCTTTATGAGTCAGGATTCACAAAACCAGAAGGACTATTTCAAACAATTTGCCGACTTCCTCCGAGTCAGAGGCTGTTGGACTCGCTAAAATTAATGTTTAAGTAGTTTAAAGTGTATCTTAGAACCGATCTTGATTTTATAATTTCCTGTGATGGAGAGACCACTTCAAACTTGCAGGCTGTTGATTGTTAGTTGCTGTCATTTCTCAAAATTAATGAATTAATTAAAGAATACATTTTATTTTTCATTGAACTTGAACTTCCTACTCCTGTCTGGCAGACTGTAGTGACATGCCTGACCTGCACAGACTGAAATTTTCTAAGTTAAACACTGAGCTGCTTGAGGTTTTTCCCCAAAGCTCTTATGTGAACTGTCATACTTCTCAATCCTTGTAATTGCTTTCCTGACTCATTTCTGAACCCTGTACAATGCATCAGTATCTTCTCAGTACGGGTGTTAGAACTGGATACTGTGTGAATGTGGTGGGGAAGAAGATTGTGCAGGTATCAGAAGCTTAGCTGAAAGATTCGAAAGCATCCTTTCAGTAACTGATCAGGTTATTTTTGGTCTGTCATTTCTTTCGGTTTTGAAAAAGGGGTAATTATTTCTTCAAGGAGGAGTTGCTATCATGTGAATTATTAAAAAAACATCCAGTAATAAAAAACATTCTGTTAAGTGATAATCAGTAATTAATACAAGCTAAATTGCCTGTACAATCTTAGTGATGTAGTATACCAAACGAAAGTCTAATTACTTGCAACTCTGAGAGTAGAGCAATAGTCATGTCATCTGCATTGATGATCTTTGTATTTAGAGAGACTATTAGGAATATTGTACTGTAAAGTGCCAGAAATCTAAATTATCAGCCTATTGAAATTATTGTTTGCCAGCAAAAACTTGAGATCAGGTAGCTGAGTTTGGATGCAAGTAAGTTGCATCTCGTTACTTAGTAAGACACCCAAAGATATGTATTGTATACCCACATGCACGTCAGCATAGTGAGTACTGAACCATGCATTACAAGAGATGTTCATTCTGCACTGTTTCACTGAAATCTAGTAATGAAAACTCAGTCATGTCTGTCAATGTACATGCCTAATGATCCAACGATGCAGAATGCTTTTTTTTTCTTTTTCTTTTGACCTTTAACCAGGAAAGCTTATCATTTATACACGAAGTAGCTCTCTTTCATTTGGACAAGAAGGCAGTAGTCTTTGTTGAAGTAGGCACCGCTGGTCTGCAGACCAATTTACTTTGCACCTTAATGAATCAGGATCTGCCAGCACGTAGGTTGCTTGCTTTTGCCAATATTTAGCAACCTAGTACGTCTGCCTTAAGTAATTACATGTTAGGTAGTTGAGATGTAGTTCAGCCAAAGGCATAAGCTGTATGGGGGAGTGGGATGGAAAGGACCCAAACTAGATTTGCCTCAAGCTAGTGTGGCAGCTCGCATAGACAGAGATGAATTTTGAACTAAAGAAAGCCAAAGTGATTTTGTTTAACCAACAGTTTTTCTCACTTTTAAATAAGCTGGCCTATAATATCACAATTTGTTTTGGTTTTCCTGAATGAAAATTCTGAACTTTTAACTGCCAACCAGGAAATTTTATGGAGGGTATTTCCAGGTTAAAAAAGCCCCAGATCTGTTTCTAACACTCTTTAACTGCTATGCATTCAGGCCTAAGAAAAAATTAATATTATAATTTTATAGTCCGCATCATTATCCTGCTTCCTTCTGATCTTAGCACTATTTTTGCTAATCAGCTGGCTTAAAAATTGTTGAACAATTAGCCATACATATCTCAGTTAAATGTGAGTATTGTATGCAATTGAGAGGGATATTTGGTAATGTATTGTATGTGAGATAAGGTTGGGATGATGCATCATCGGAAGAGTTATAATATTATTTACTCGGATTCCTTGCATATCCCAGACTTTTGGCATTGTGAGGATTATTATAAAGCACAAAAATTGGAGATTGTCTACAAGCTTTGTAATAACAAAGCATTGAGGGAGGAAAATCCCTTACATTGCTTATTACAAGATCCATTTGGATGGATGGTGGCTTTTTTTACTGAGAACCTATTTCCTTTGATGTTTATTTAGCACCGTTTTGTTTAACTAGATAACATCTTCAATGCATGTTGTATATTGCTTTATTTAATAGGATATCTCTTCTGCGTATTGTCTTTTAAATTAAAAAGCACTTAGATTGTCCAATTTGGAGGAGGCTATAAAATGGAGACAGGTTGGATTTCTTTCTGAGGTTACTGGAATTTCAGCAAGGAATTGATACATCTAAGTTCAAGTTTGCTTGTATCGAGTTAGTGAAGAGAAGGGACATCTTCTGATTTTCTTCCTTTTGTATTTTTATGCACTTAGGCAGCCAAATATAAGTGCCTATGAAATGCAGCCATGCTCTGCACGATAGATGAGAAGCTGTTCTCTGTGAGTATATCATAGTTGAGTCAGCTGGGCCCCCTGCTGCGCTCTGCTTTTGTTGTTTTTGAAAAGGTCTACCTCCTAAAGTACCTAGTTCTGTTAAATATTAGTAAGCCAGTACAGTGAATTTGGATTACTAAAGTTGACTGAAGATGTATTGTCTGCCTTGTGTGTTGCGTCTGGTAAATAGCTGGTTGCTGGGGTAACCACCTCAAAAGGTAGAGGGTCCTTGGTACCACATAAATTCTTTAAACAAAGGGTGATCATAGCAAATTCTAACATTAGTCTTCAAAGAAGGATAAAAGAGAAGGAAGAGATTCAGACAGCTTTTTCCTTTTGTAAACTCCCTGCTTTATAGGGGGAAAAAATAGCTAGAAATAGTCCGTCTCATACGAAATGAAAAGGTTGTGGATTAAGGCACTGCATTAGTGAAACAGCTGTATGAATGTGAAACAGAAAGTTCTCCAGCTTCAGCCATTATGGGTTTGTTTGGTTAGGTCTAATTTTGGAAGTCATTATAGCAAAGGTAAATGACTTGCACAGGAGACTACTGTAAACAAAAGACTGGATACATTTACTTTGGCAGGAGCCTTGAGAAGACTCGGTCCTTTCACTGCCTCTTTTATGCAGCCTTCTGTAATACTCTCACTGCCCGCCGCTCTATGCAGGCGGCTCTCATTTCCCTTCCTCCCTCTCTGACAGCTTCTTTCCCCTGACAGGTAGGATGTAAGGGTGGCAGCACCTGCCGTTGAATTGCCTGTGTGTAGCTGTAGAATTCCTTTATTTTTATAGTAGCTGTCTCTTGACTTCCAAGGCCACTGTGTTTTGCTCAAGTAAGAATCTGTTCACTGTCTTGTAGTCTAGTACCACAGTATAATCTGTTTCAAATGCTTTACTTTCTAATTGTGGCTCCTCTTTGGTTGCTTTTTGTGGTTTTTATTTTGTCGTTTAATAGCTTTATACCTACAGATCCTAAGCATGCCGATGCTTAGCTGAGTATTCTAGTTTTTCAGTGAAGAGTAAAGCATGAAAATTACAATTTCCTTTCCAGGTCTCTACCCATGCGGTTCAGTCAAGGCTCTGGCCATTCCACACCTACTTACTCACACTTGTGTGGGTGGGGAGGCAACTTTCATGGTGACAGAAAGAGTGCCCATGCAGAGTCTGCTTCTTCCATTTTACATAGCTCCTTGTGAACATATCATATGGGGGTAGCAGAGCTTTCATTGATTTCTAAAGCTGGGAGGATGAAGTAGAGGGGCAGAGTCAGTATCCTCTCCTTACTCGGCTCGCTTGCTGGCACCTCTTTTCTGCTCTCCCTGACTGCTGGGTGACCTAGGAGACTCCCCTTCGCAATCCCTGTCATGGGTAAATTCTGACTGCTGTTGCTTCTCAGATTGTCGGGAAGTGCTTTCAGTGAAGGAGTAGCTATTTACCTTGACTCCTAAAACAGACGGGGCATACTCTACTGTTAATTAATATTTTTTTTTAAAAGACAACATTTTTATGCTGCATCTTCCAATCACGAGAAACCCATCCCTGCACATTCTCACACACTTTATGCCTATGGGGGATAGCAATGCTGCTTGTCATTCTGATATATAACTAGTACCAAAGGAATCTATATGGTCATTTTCTACTCCTGCCGTACAAGTGAGTATTATCTCTGTCTCTGAAATTGCTCCCTTAGTGCTCATTAACTAGAAATACAGTAATTGAGAAGCTGGTGGGAAAAGATTTTGTCTAATAGTAGCCCTGATCTCTAAAATGGAATTTAACCGCATAATAATTACACAGTAAAATGTTTGACCAGTATGACTGATATAAACAAGCCAGCAATGGAACTGAGTGCCTGGAAAGAGGTTTTATTTCAGATTAATTTCATCTCGTGCTGTATATACAAGATATTTGTATGCTTTCAGGTCAGGTGGCTGATTCTGAAGAGAGAGATGTGGTTTTAGCTGCATGAACTCTTTTGAACTTCCTTCTTCTACCTGCAAGGTCTTTGAATGTCAGAAGAAGCAGACAACTTTTGTTTTACTGGTATTATTCTCTGATGTCTAAAAAAACCAGAAAGGTAATACAGAAGTTCTCTTAAAGAGAAACATTCTGCTCTCCAACTTATTGGGAAGAAAAGATGCTAAAGATATATCTCTTGGAAAAGCTGGCACAATGTTTGGACTTTACACTAGGAATTAATAAAATACAGATTTATTCTTTTTTTTCCTGTGATGAGATAATTTAATATCATTACTTCCTTTTGTATAAGCTACTGGAGTGATTGAAATAGTGAGTTTTGGTTACTGCCCCAAATTAAACCCAGTCAAGTGCAAAAGTTTTGGTTGTACACACTTGTTTTAAATTTCCAGTATGAGATTCAGCCTAGCATTTCAGAGGCGGCAGGGTGGCTGTCAAGAGAATAGAAACTCTTGGAGAAATGAACACGGAGAAGTTGTGTGTGCCGTCTAATCACAGAGTGCTCCATACACTGCATCCATCAGGAAGCGGGCACCTTCCTTAAAGTGAAGAACCAACATAATTTACAGGGAAGCCAAAGATCTAAGTGATATGTAAAACTGAAGGCCCATTTTTCACCTGTGAATTTAATATTTCATCTGACAGTAAGGTAGTATAACTATTTCTAGCAGATTATGCTCACGAGCGTTAGTGTATTCCTGGTATGTTATGATATGCTATTCCTCTTAATTGATCTCTGTTGTGAAGGATGCTTTACTTCCTTTTTACACATCAGAACATGCTTTAGGTGTAAGATTCTTGATAGACTTGACTGTGAAAATAGGCTTGGTTTATTTTAAAAAGGAGTTTTGACAACTCTGCCCAGAAGATTTGTTGAACTGAGTAAATACTACAGATACGTACTATTAGATGAGCACAAAGTCTCTGACTTAAAGCCATGGTATCGGCAGGGAGGTATATGGGAGCTCCCGCTGTGCCTTTCACTGCCTCTCACACACCAAATCTTCAGATAAATAGAGAAGTGTGTGTGGTTCCAGGAGCTGTCAGTCTCATTGCTTCGGCTGCAGTTATACTCAGCTGTCGGGGGGGATTGTCCTTAAATTCTGAAAGCTTAATGAATGTAGATTTGTTCTTCTAACCTCTGAGCAATCTCTATCACCATGATTGAATTATTGAAACAATCTCTTTTCAGAAGACAAAACCTAATGTGCGTTATGATAGTGGAGGCGAATGCAGACGGGACCTGCCACCAGGCTCCCCAGTGAGAGGACTGAGAGGGAAGGGTTGTGTTGCTTCTGTTCAGGGTGACCACAGTGTTCTTCATACTTCATAAGGCCAGTGAAAACTCCAAAAGGGATTATTTAAGTCTGCGAGGAAATACAGCTGCAATAGGAGGAATTTAATGCTTAAGCCAGTTTCTTTTTCAGAGTTTCTGTTGCTATAGCCACCTTACTCCTAGTAGAAACTGCTGGAAAGGATGGAAATGGAAAAAAAATTGGCCCCTGCCTTGTGTAACAGGTGCAGTTTTCAGTTGTGAGCATGGGCTGAGCTGAATCTCGCTCGCAGGCACAGAGCATGGCTGCAGGCAGCCTAGGCAGTGACTGCCACAAGAACTTGGGATTTCTGCATAAGTATTTCCTGTCTCTTGGAAAGATGCCAAGCAGAATTTAATTGCTTGTGGTGAAATCTTTCTCTGTGGCTAGATAGGACACTGAATACTTTTGAACTTTTAAATTGCTATGGGGACAGCCTGATCTACCATGGTTGTATTTAATACACAGACAGATAATGAAAGATACTTCTTAATCAGATAGAGTTCTTTGATGCACTTTTTTGTTTTATATATACCACACTAACTTGAGGGAGAGGAAGGGAGTTCTTGTAATAACGTACACATTTGTTTTTCTGTTTAGTAAATTGACAGGTGTTTGGTTTTTCTTCTGTCTGCCCAGGAAACCACATCTTGTCTCCTGGAGAGTCTGTTGGAAAAGGTCTAACGCCAGAAGCTGCAAAAGATCTTGGTCTCCCTGAAGGGACTGCAGTAGCAGCATCTCTCATTGATGCACATGCGGGAGGACTAGGTACTCAGTCATGTATTTAATATTCTTGGAAACAGGAATGTATTGAATTAATTTCAGAAAGCCATTTTTCTCACAGTCCTTTTTGTATCCAGCAATTTGCTCTGATGCTATTCTTAGGAAATCGCATAACTAAAATAAAAATAAAAAATCACAATAACTGCTAATATTGAATATCTGTTTATAGAAACAGGGTATTGCTGTTTATTTCTTTTCAGCTGGATTTCCAAATAATTTGTTAGCTTCTGCTAGCCCCATTCTGAATTCCTGAACTGAAACACCAGTGTGTTGGCATGCCAACCTGCTGAAAGTTTGCATCTTCTGTTGCTCAAAACTTTGGGGATAGGCAAGAAAAATAAAAAACATTCAAAGGGAGAAATCTCATGTCTGAGGCTTGTTCATAATTAGTCTTCCTTCTTAGTTTTAGAAGCGATTCATGCTTTGCTTAAATAATGCAATAGAGACTTTTCACAGACATTTATGCTAGCACAATGTGGGATATATACCAAAAAAATGCTGCTTTTGGTCTAGGAGGTTAGAATATGTAAATACGGTGTATCTAAACTAGCAAATAAGAGTAGAGGGCGAACTGGCCACTGCACAGCATTCCCCTTCTGCGCCTTTGAACTTTTTATCCATATCCACTGGGGTGGGAGGCCTGATGCTTCGATTCTTTTCTTTTCCAGCACAATATTCCGATGTGCCCAGTTTCAGCCGTGTTGAAATATATTTGGTGAGGTTCAACAGCTTCTTTTTCTTACTATGCTGTTTGGCCTTATCTAAATACAGTCCTTAGCGAAGTGATTCAATGAAAAAAAAAAAATGGAGGGTTTTTTACTTTGATAGTTTAGAAAGAAGTCTTACCTCAGAAAGTTTCAGTGTTACTGAAACAGTACTGTTCAATGGAAGTCTGTTGCTCATCAGAGGATTTTTCTCTAGATGTAAATGAAATATGATTAGCTGCTAAAGTACCAGTTTTGTTTGTGGTGCTTTAAATCTCATTTGTTTTTCTAGAAGGTGTGGCCTGGAACTTTTAAAATGTTTAAATCCATTTACTTTGTTTCTGTTAACTGTTTCTGATGAGGTTAAGTAATCATGTAGATTGCTTTTCTTATTACCTCAGAAGGATTAGATACAGATCTAGCTGCAGAAAGGAAGACTGAGTTTTAGTGTCCTAGTTGTAGATGTGTTGTGTCCCTACTATTGTGACTTACTTAAAAATCTATTTGTGTCAATTAGTATCCTAATTGTATAAAAATGTGTTTAAAACTATGTGCCCTGGCAGTTTTGTGTTCTTGAAGAGGATGTAATAATAAGCTGACCTGAAATAATGAACTTGCTGAAAAAATGGATTGTCACAGAGTATGTGAAAATGACAGTGGAGAGTCCTCATTTAATTGGTATCATTATGTGAGCACTGGATTCAGAGCACAAAAAGTTTGCCCAGTAAATTTCATGTACTGAAATCAATGAATTGAATTGAAAGACTAGAGAGCAACCGTCTGTTCGTTTGCTATAGACTTCTGTAAAGAAACTGTAACATTAGAAATATGTAGCTACTGGCATCCTGCAGAGAAAGACTTGAGTGGATACAGACAGTCTGCTTATGCTAGTCCTGTTTATCAGAATATGTTTTCCCAGATGGCACCACAAACACTAGTAGACTACTGAAATCATTGCCAGGAGAAAAAAATGTATAGGTTGTTATTAGAAAGGGAGAGATGCATTACAAAGGGAAGTGAGTAAAGCAATAGGAGAACCTGCATGCTAATCCCATGATAACTGAGTAGAGTCTGGGAAAAGAGGAGGATTTAAGATGGAACTCATCCTTCTTGAATCTGGGAAGGGTAATAAATAGGTGGGGAAACTCCTAGAAAAGACAGTGAAAATGAAAAGATTTGGATAGCAAAAGGGACAGCAGGAGCAAAAGGAGAACTGGAGAGTGCAAATGTATGTAAAGAGAATGAATAGTGTGGCTACATCTCAAATACTGAATAGCTGTCCTTCATAGCTGTTAATAACAAGAAGCTTAATCTTTTTCATGTCTAGTTTAACCTACATTGTGTAGAATACAGAGCTGAAAATCTTGAAGGAAAAACAGAAAAGCAAAAGGAGAACACAGATAATAGAATTGGGAAGTGAAACAGTGTTCTGATTAAAAGATATTAAGGATGGCAATGCACTAAAGTATATTAATCTTTTAATAATGATAATTTTTAATAATGATAAAAAGGACACAGAAGAAAAGAAAATAGAGAAGACATTTGAAACAGTGAATTTAAATGTGGAAATATTGGAAATAAATAACTCTCGTAGTTGATGTAAAACTTTTGTTTTGAAAAGGTACTGATGTATGTTTTAGTGCTTACTCTTCTGTGATCTGTATTGAAATATTGAGGTTTACAATTTGTTTGAAGGGTATGACGTGTATATTACTAAGCATTAGATTAGACAACAACATCCAGTGGGTGTCATTGTTCTTATTCTTGAACACATTCTGCTGGTTATTTTAAAAATAATCTGTAACAGCAGAGTAATGAAAAGGGCTCTTTCTTATCATGCAGGCTAAACCAAAATTGATGTCCTGTTTTCAGTGTTAATAACTTTTGATGCACTGTTCAGATCTGCTTTTGGCTGGACAGAAAGTGTGTTTTTGGTGGGCAGATTCCTGAAGTTTATGAAGGCTTCAAAGTTTTGAGTAAAATAAGGTAAAGATAAAGAATTATCTAATATGTATGTCTGTGGAGGTCATCTATGACTCCTAAATCAGTCCATCTGATACCTATTATGGGAAAGTAAAAACCCAAAAGCTGAGTAGTTATGTCTTACATTTTGACCTGCTGTACCAATTTGAAAGGGCCTACAGATAAAAATGTGAGTATGGGAGGCCAGTCTTTTGGGACTGGCCTTGTAAAAATAACGTTTACACTGCACCTTTTCAAAAGACATCAGCCTTGTTTCAGCAGAAGTAGATAATCTATTGTACAGTATCTAAAATACTTTGTCAGTGTGGAAGAGATCCCAAAGTACACATGCTAAGCATTGCCTGCTTTTCTAAAATCTCTCCTACAGTTTGTGTGGTATACAGGCTTCTTGATCTCCGTCTCTCTTGAGAATCTTGAAAAGATTTTGAGTCTGCCTCAGAGTATGAAAAATTCCAACCAAGTTAAAGGTGAAAGTGACTTAAAACAGCAATTATATTATTTTTAGCAAGTAAAATATCTAAGCTTTCATTGTTATGAGGATGTTCCAGACTTATTTGCTGTCTGACTTCAATTAATCACAAATAGGAAGACTCTAGCAACTCTAAACACTAGTAAAGCCACTGACAAAATCCCACTGATTTCAAAAAGGCCCGGAGTGCATATTTTGAGAACACATTTTCTTAGTGATTAAAAAATATCTAAACATGAGGGTCTTCAATTTTGTATTGTTTATGAAAATACATTTGCACCATATGCTGACAATTCAGTTTAATAGGTTTGTTCCCTCTGAAGCATGAACAATATTTTTAACTCCTTTAAGAAATTCTAATAGTGTTACCCGGTACAGGAACTTGCCTTTTAGACAACCCTATCCAAAATTCTTAATATGAACCCATGCATGTCTGTGTTTGAGCACTGAAAAATAAAGCGTAAGAGGTAGAAGCCATACTTTTAGCTTTCTGTTGTTCCTTACAAATAAACTCTGTGTATGACAGCTATGCTACTACATAGTTACAAGCCAGCTATGATAAAGGGACATAAAGACAGATTTTTGAAGACTGTAAAATTTCAGCCCTTAATTTTCTGATTATTTAGATAACTTCCAAGCATGATAATACCACGATAACCATGGCAGTCACGATAACCACAAACCTCAACAGACCGATTTGATAACAGAATCTTGCAATGGTGACCTAAACAAGAAGGTGTTAATGAAACGTGGTGTACTAACCAGCAGTAACACTTGACAGCTTTCACAATACCCAGCAAATGCTTTCATGATCCTTCTACAGTGAGGGGAAAGATTATTTTATTTTTTTTTTAGCAGGACTGGCAAACTGGTCGCCAGACTGCACATTGCAGATGCAGATGCAATGCATGATTTGGTGACCAGTTTGCCGGTTGGAAAGTAATGCCCAAGAAAAAAAGAGACAAGCAAAAGAATATTACTTGTTGGGCTGCTGCATTTTGCTGGGTGCAGCACAATGTGATGGAAGAATGCAGCCTAGGAGAGGAGGAGGAGAAGGCAGGATTTCCACTTTAGCCTCCCCTTAAGTGAATTAAGGAGGATGTGATGCATGCTGGAGCTTGGTTGTAGGTCTGCCCCATTCTGTAAGCAAGCTTCTGGCTCCTCTCTGGCATCTCCTGGGTATATGTTTCTGCTGCAGGCTGAGTGCTTGCTGAGTTTGTCCTCCGTCCTGTCCTGTCCTGCACGCAGAAGCTCCTCAGCAGCAAGCACAGTTCCTCTAAGGGAAGGAGTAATCTCCTTTTAGATGGTTCTGTCTGACATGGACAGAACAGCAGCAGCAGTCAAGACAACAAAACTGGCAGCCTTCCAGTCTCCTGCCAAGTTACCCCTTTCTCCAACTCATCCGCTGACAAAACACATCATACAGTATATGCATGATAAACTGTGAACAAATAAACATATCTGCAGTCTACTGTACTGCCTTTCACAACAGGGCAGTGTTTTATTCTGCATGTTGGTGTACTACCTAAGAGAATAAAGGTCAGGTTATAGTCAAAATAACATTTAAAAATGATGACGATAAACATGATCATCTTCTGTCCTCATGTATCTGGATTAAAAATACATTTTAATCTGATTTGGTGTAATAACTTTGTTTATTGACTAAGTGGACTTTTTTGATCTGTGGCAGTGGTGTGAGATACTCGGCAATTATTTGTGTGTGGAAAAGCTCTGTTTTGTGAGGGTTGGCTTGCTCTTCTTTAAAATAGAATTTTAATTTTCTTTTAATAGGAGTAATTGGAGCAGATGTGAAAGGATATAACCTGCCATGTGAGAACCAGCCAATTACATCCCGAGTTGCTGTGATCTGTGGAACATCTTCATGCCACATGGGGGTAGGTTGTATGTGTAGTCCTAATTTGTGCAGAATATACTAACTAGTATTTTTGAAGGTAAAAATTACCTTTGTCCTTCTCACCCTTTCCCTTTTCCTTGAATTTTTTCTGGTAACTCTATCTTTACCTTTGGATATTAATTATATATTACCGTGCATTTGCTATTAAGCAAGAACTTTAATAGTAGTAGAAATCAATACTGAAAAATGACATGGAAAGTAAAAACCACGATGCTAGAGTGGCTTAAAGAGCAGCCTGAAATCTGAGCCAAAGATTGTGAGCTTGAGTTATACACGACAAGCCTGTCACTAATGTGTTACAGAATAGTGTCTTTGGAGAAGGAGTGCCTGTCTTCAGTCACAGCCCTTCTCCCCTACTTCTTCACTTAATCAATATAAACCCTTCTACCTCTGAAAGTTGCCATGATATATAGAATTATGATATGTATCATGACTGAAAAGAAAGAAAAACCCCAATAAGCAATTTTCGCTTTGCTAATTTTTCTCAGTGAATTAATACAAAAGCTTTTTCTGAGATTGCAATTAAAATTTAGTGTCTGCTTTTGAAATTTATACCTTTTTAAAATGTATGAGTCTGAAAGCATTCCATTTAGATAAGTACCCCTTTCTGCCACATTTTTTATTTAAAACTCATTTTGGTCTTAAATTTAGACTGATTATAACTTGGGTTTTTCCAAAATGAGCAAATGGCAATGGGAGTGCTAGAGGTGTTAGAGAGCACTAACATGCTTCATGGAGAGAGCTCCAGTAGACCAAAAAAAAAAAAAAAGCCGATAATAAAATGTCAGGCTTAACAGTAAGTTAAGTTGTCTTCGTAGTAACAGTGTGAATACATAGTGATCTTGAGCATGGATAAAAGGTGATCTTGTCACATGGATTGCAGTTCAGCAAAGCATTTTAGCACAGCTGAATTTAAAGATATGAATAATCCCAGTGTTGTGAAGCAGAGCATTTAACAAAAGCTTGAATCCTGCAGACCAATTGGAATATATTTGGATTCCTTCCGAAACAAGAGTTTCAAACCTCAAACTCCACCACTCTTAGCTTTTTCTGTCTTTGAAAAATTACACTGGTATCTCTTTGTCTATCATGGGGCAGGTAGGGCACTCTGCAGATACCAGCTCTGGGGGAAGAAGCCACCCTTTGGGCCTGCCCCTACTTTTATTATTTCCAGGTTTTTTGGTGGAGGTTTCTGCCCTTTCAGAAGAAGCAGTATATGTGAACTCTTCCTAACCTCTTTCATTTAGCTGAGTTAGTTTGAAATGTTAAAATGAGTTGGGTTTAATAGAGACATAATCCTGGGCTGAAATCAGCTGAGGAGCTTGTTGTCAGTTTCCCCAGAAGGTCTAAGGGCAGTGTTAAGCACCTGGAAATGGGCTAGCTGGCTCTTAACTTATTCCTTTAGTATAAGTAGCCTTGGAGGAGGACATGTGTGTGGTTATTTATTAATTTTTGATGTACGTATGTTGGTAAGTTCTAACGTAGACCCAGTTCACAACTATAGTTTGTTTTGCTTCCTAAACTAGAGCACGGGCTGTCAGTATAAACACTTTCAAGGCACTTTTTGTGTGCGTACTCCATGACCAGGAGAGATGTAGCTCCATTAAATATGCTATTGTAACAAAAGTGACATGATAAAGTCCATGTTGATGTTCATCAGTTAATTTGTTCTGTCATTAAAGCAACTCCAAAGCTGTACACAGACTGCACACCATAGACAAGGTAGAACCTTTTAAGGCCCTTAATCACACGAACGCAAACTCGGGAATAGATGCTTGTGCAGTTTTTGGCTAGTTTTAAGTAGATTTTTATTTAAATAAAATACAACTACTCAGCATTTTATAGTAATTTCCTTAATCACCTTCCTTCAGTCATCTGCTCAGAGATACAACAATCTCTAGCCAGCAGACAATAAGCAAATTCTAAAACTTCTCTGGATTTAATCTGTGAAAGGACTTTGGTTTACTGTTCTTTTATCTATTACCTGCATAGACTGCATGGAGTGAATGTAGAGCACACAGAGCAGTTGTATTTGTGTTTTAATGAGACCTATACGCAGCTGCATTTGGCTGAAATTAGCTGTTCCTTTTTTTAATTAGGGCTATAAAATGAAAGTATATTATACTTGTGTTTTGATAGAAATATATATTTTCTCTCTCTGTGTGCACCAAGGGACCCTCAGGGCTACAGAGATTAATCATCGAGTTTAATTTAATGCAGTGGGAGAGAGACCTGTGTGGTCAGGCGGGCATTAAAAAGTGCCTTTGATCTGCCTCAGGTGCACCGAGCCCCAGTGAGCCAGCAACAATAATACCTTTGTGAGATGATCAGAGACTAGAGAGGGAGAAAATGGCCTGTGTGGAAACTCAAGGCCGTCCTTTGTTGTGGTTCTGGCAAACGAAAGAGCCAACTGTCAGGAGAAATTCAGAAAACAGAAAGCAAGGTGAAAGTACGGTTGGATTTCGTTCAAGGGGTCGTAACAGGAAACTGTTCAAAATCATCTGCTATACCTTTCTCCCCCCACCCCCTCCCCTTCCTCCTTTTTTGGTGAGGGCAAGGGTACTACTGTTGGTGTATGTGTGTTGGTACGGTATTTCCATTCTCCAGACCAAATACTCTGTGAGTCACAGAAGCAGGTACTGCTTGAACACAGCATTTACTTTAAACTTTAAGAGAAACTACTCCATGACCCAGTTTTCATTACCTCAAGGACTCTAGAGATCTTGAACAAAAGACTTTACTAATCATGCCTTTGATATTTTAGAAAGTACAAATGTGGAACCTAATTTTACTCATGGCTATAATAGTTTAATTTGTGGTAGAACTACCATTTTTAAGTGAGCTTTTGGAATTAACCACTGACAGTTTGGGGTAATCAGACACACACAAAGCATTTTGTGTTTCTGTTGTGATGCTTGAATAGCTCATGGAAGAAGCAAAAAACATGTAATTAGGTTACTGATCCAAGTCCAGGTCTGAGTTGGTAGTTGCTCAAAGTCACTGCCACCTCAGGGCTCATGCATTATCCATGAGGAAAAAGAAAAGAAAAGATGGTTTTCTGAATATTTTTGGACAGTTATTAATTTTACATGATTCTTTGCTGCCTCCTTTGCCCTAGCAAAAGTCATCAGCAGAATTTGCATTCGGAATGGCAAATAAACTGACCTTTTACTTGTGAAGGATTGCCCCTTAGTTTAGGGCTGGGATTCAATTGCTACAGCTTTTACCTGTCTGTGCAGCATAGATGTTCCTTTCAAGGGATGGATACTCACTGGCTGACTTTTTGGAGTGGTCTGCTGCATGTCATTGTGCTTTGTAGACAGGGTCTCTAACCTCCGGCACCCACATTTAGTTTTGGAACTTTTAGGAGACTTTCCTCGTATAGCCATGGTGACTACACAAAACGTATGAGTACTTTTTCACAGTAAAATAGCAGCAGGTTTGAGGCATTAAAATAGGAGCTTGCATGTTATTCCTAACTAGTAGTTTGCATGGGTCTAACAGACATGCCCTAACATCTGGGAATAAAGTTTCCCTAAAAGTCCATCTTCCTGCCAGTGTCATATGGGTTTTATGGGATATTTTAAAGGTTTCAAAAATCCTTTGTTTTCTTCTGAAACCTTTATGCGATCAGAGGGATTTCAGGTGCAGATACCTGCATTCTCTTGGCTCAGTCCTGAACACAAGCATGCTTGCCCTTTTGCAGGTGTGTAAAACCACCAAGAATTGAGTTAACTCTCAGGTGCCAGTTAGCAAGCAGCAAAACAGTAATACAAACAAGCAGTGACAGGGTACTTATACACAGAAATTTTCTAGTATTCCTTGAAGCAAGTGATCTAGCAGTACCGCTGCTTCTTTCTAGTAGATAAATCTTGTAGTTTCCCATACCTGATACCAGCATAGCACTCTTCTTGTGGGCACTAAATTCACACAACAAAACTTTTTTTTTCCTCAAAGTAAAATCTTTCATTAGACTGTAAGGTTTTTGTCAAAGAGACTACAGGTTTGAGTAGACTTGCGTGACACCTAACAGACTAGGACCAGGCTGGGACTGGTTTTTGGTAGCCAGAGGTTGTGAAAGGAATTTGAAGTTATTTAAAATGGTAAGCAGAAATAAATGATAGTTCTGGAGTGGGAAAATTGAGAGTGCTGAGGGTTATGGAGTCACTAGGGCATAGTGCCTCTTCCCTGAGACTGGGACTTCTATGGAGGACAAGGATGACGTGCATGCAGAGCTGCAAGATTCAGAAATATTGAAGCCCATTGGGAGAGCAGGGATCTTCTTTTGCAACACCCCATCTTCTCTTTTGTTGTCTGCAGTATGAGGTCCTTGCTAATCTTGTATGTCTGCAGGATATGTGCTATGTATGCACGTTGAATAAAATAGCCCTGTTCATAATGTGTATAAACTCTCATTTCGGCCTATTTTGTGTTGAATTAGGCTCACCTAGAGATCAGTGTTCAGCTTTGCACTTGTCCCAGAACAGTTGTTCCATTGTGAAAATATTTGTCATTCTTGCTCTAACACCTTTTTGGATTCACAGCTGAAAGAAGTAGCCAGGGCAGCGTCTAATGGGAACATTGTCTGGCCTGATTTCAGCTTACTGAGGCAGGGGGGTCAGAATTTGCTGGCATTTTAAGTCCCAAATATACAAGGTTTGTGTTCCTTCCTCTCCAGAGTCTCTGATATTTTTTTTTCTGTCTTTGGTGATGTGGTCTTTCTGCTTCTTTGGGCATTCCTTCTTCTTTATCAGCTCTCTGTACTCAAAACTTCTTTTTTGGAATTGCCAGGGAATCTTTTCAGGTTTAGATGGAGTCTCTTCCTTTGCATCTGTTTTTGTTACTTCCATGACTCTTGTCATTGGGAACTGACTCACCTGGCTCAGTGCGCAATTCTTTTTTCCTCGGGTGATAATGTGTATGTGGTTTGAAGCTTATAATTTACTAATTTTTTTAATTGGAGAGGCACAAGTAATTTATCTTCTGTCTTTTCAGATTTACTCCATGACCTAAAAGACAGAGCTTGAGCAACTGCATGAACAGCAAAATGGAAAGATAATTTTGCTGTCCCAGTGTTTACTATGGATTATTTCAGGAAGAATATCGCATACTCTCTTTTACCAAGCCTGACTAGTCTTTGCCTGTTTTCTGCTAAAGGAACTTCAGCCCAATTTGCTTATTCTAAATTTGTTCATTTGATTCTTGTGATGACTGGCAAACACAATAGAGCTTCTTTGCTCCACAATATCCGCCCAAGCTGCCAGCTTTGTTCACACAAATAGAGTGTAAAGCACGTTTCCACCCCCGTAGCATGCACAGTACGTGTCCTTTGCAGTACATCCTGGAGTGGAGACTGCAGAGACATGCCGGCTCAAAGTGTTCTCATAGCCTGATCTCTGTAATCTCGGTGGGAGCCAGACCAGCAAGTGGATTCAGTATATTTTGGCTCCGATATGAGAGTCTCCTCTTCAGAACATGCCACGTTGTTAAAGCAGCAGACTTTTGAGTAATTACTACACAGGGACTCCTCAGCTGCTTGAAATCGGGAAACTTGCAGGGACTAAATAGGCTGGTACTTGCTTTGCCAGCTATATTTAATCTAGTGGGATGGCACTAAGCAATGTGTTTTTGGAGAGCGAGGTGGAGGACTGCGTGCAGCACTTCAGCCTCACACTCTTCAGTCGCTGCTGCACATGCATCCCTGACGTGAAACGTGCAGTCTCCGAGGGGACAGGGCCAGAAGCCCGGGGCAACGCGTCTGAGAGCCAGCTGGCTGTGACCCAGGGTTTAGCAAAGGCAGCAATTTGTCCTTCTCCTGACCAGGGGAAAGGGGCTGGGTTTGGGAGGGTCAGGCGAGCGGGGAGAAGGGGGAGGAATGCAGTAGGAAAAAAATAAAAAACAAAAGCAAACACATAGGGCAACCTAGACAAGGTTTTGAAATTATCTGTGCAAGCTTTATATTGATAAGCACCTGCCCTCTTGCTTTTTTAATATTATTCTCTTCTGTAAGGCCTGTTCTGCACATGAGTCACAGAGCTAGTGTCTTTCAAATGGGAGAAATAAATTAGTATCGCGGGAACCTCTCTCTTGCTCTGTCCTCATTCAGTTCGCTTCTGCTGGCTTATATATTGCATTTGGCAGCAGTCACAGTGCTGACTTCCCAGCTAATGAAGACGTTTTATGTTCAGGGAGGGCTGCATGAAATGAAAACCACATTTACTTCACAACTGTTGTTACAGGTTGCCTGTCCTTAGCGTACACAGATTTAGCCCTCCGAGGAAAAGGTCACAGAGCCTGTTTAGGTGCCTGTTCAGCCTATGACCTTAGAAGGGCTATACATCCATAAAATTGCTGCTGCCTTCTACGGGTCCCTCAAAGAAGTCCTCCACACCCTTTTTAATGAGACTGTCTAGTTCCATGTTCTAGCATCCTTGGTTTGAAAAAGAAACAAACAAAACTGTAATATCCCCTTTGCTGGCATTAATTTGACATTGTGTGCTTTGCTTGCTTTGTTTTGTTTTTAAAAGGCGGGAAGTAAAATATTTCTGCTAGCAGGGTATGTAAAAGATTGTTGCTTTTCTGACCTCCTTATTATATTAATAAAGCTAGGAAGACTTCAGTAGTGGTGGGAGATCATGTGCAGGCAACCTCCAAAACCCAAAGCACTTACTTGCAGAACGAGTAAACCACAAAGCTTAAGATCTTGAAATGTAAATAGGAAGTTGGAGAGTTTACTTTAGAGCCAGCAGTGGTGAGTCTGTATAATGTTTATTTCTGCTTGCCTCCCAGTCTTTCCTAAAGCTTGGCAGAGATGAAAGGGAGGCTTTCTCAGCAGATGAGTTATTAAAAGTTTCTATTATGAGCAAGATTCCTTTGTTCCTGGCCTGACATAATTCAAAGCTCAGGTATGCTTTGGTGACTGGAAGAATGGGACGTTCCTATTTAGTGTACGCCTGTCAGAGATATCCACGTTTCACACCCCATCGCTTTGCTGGTGATCAATCTGTTCAGGGGAATGTAGCTGAAAGCAATACAATCTCTATTGTGCGTAAACTAGATAATGCTTAGTAACATGTCCAGAAAACTATGTGGTCAACTCTCCTTCCCTTTTGTGAACAGATCATATGAGTTCAAAGACTCAAAGAATAGATTTGGACAGAGCGAATGCTTTGAAAAATCTTCTGCTTGGAGACTATGTGAAGGCTGATATTCTAGAGACGTCTCGCTGCCATCAGTGAAAACACTTCCTTTGAAAATTCCAAGAGACATGGTGGTTTCCATGCTGTGGTTAGCTGCAAACTACCCTGTGTGACACAGAGCCATGTATTAGGGTGTCGGATTTGTAATACTAAGCCTTTCTGCAGTGGTGGTCTTGGGGTTCTTTGCAACGGTGGATGAATGGGGTAAAAGACTAGGAAGTGTTATTCCAGTTTTATTAGTTGGGAGACTGAGGCACTTCATAGTTTAGTAGGTTTTTAATTGTTCTGTCTTTACTTTTACAAACTGCACCTATCCAGTGCTTTGGGAGTGTATGACATCTGAGTTGGAAATTTTACCTTGTATGTTGCAAAGTTCTTCCCTGTTCTGAAATGACAGCATTTACACACTACAGACAATAGTATATTGCACTATGTGATAAACAACGTGTGAACCAGAGATCTGTTTTCTTCCTTGCATTTTCTATTCTTTTTGATGTAAGCACAATGGATATAAAGGCTTATGTTGGGCTTCTTCCAGGCCTGACTGCTAACAAGGCTCCTCTCCTGTTCCTCACTCCTTTTCCCACATTTTGCCTTAGAAAGAGTGAGCAAGGGAGACTATGCTTCTTACGTACTTACGTTGACACTAGTAAGATTTATCTGATCTGGCTACCGGAAATATTGGGCTGCCTAATTTGGGCCTCTACTTAAAGCACCGTGGGATTGAAGATTACCTGTTAGTAGAGCTAGCTCTAGAAGCTAGCACCTTTATTTCCTAACTGTAACAGTTATATATTTTAATAGGATCTTGGGGATTTTGTTTCTTCTGTTGCAGGAAGGAGGTTGTATTCTGGATTCTGGAAAGTTATAAAATTGTCTTCCCTCATTCATGTTCAGATAGCATAGCATCACTGTGTTGTAGGGGACAGGGTAAAAGCAACTTAATTTTGATTTGTTCTTTATGTATCATTATTCTCATTTTTGTTCACAAAAGTCCAGCAGCAGCAGCGGCCCTTCATTGTAACAGAAGATTTTTGTCTTTCCTTTTCTGTATTCTTCAAAGTGACGATATCAGATTTGACAGGTACAACACTCTCATCAGCGCTGCAAACTAACCAATTCTGATTGCTCCTCTCTAGACCCAGAAGAATGTATTAGCCTGAAGCCCACAGTCTTGAGCAAACCTGAGTGTCTTCCTGGAGTGTTCTGTTCCAAGGAGAGCTGGATAGTGAATTTTTCTCAGATCACAAGCATATTTATGTATAATGAACGGCCTTTCCAGATCCTTTGTTTGTCTTGTTTTTGTGAGTAGGCATGAATTTCTTAAACAGCCTGCTCATTCTGTGTGTCTAGATCTCATGGTGAAGAAAAAGAACTCCTTTTTGTGCTCCTTTTCTTACAAGAGCTTAACTGAACTGTAAAAGAGTAACTAAAATACAAGTGAAATGAGAGATGATAAGGGATGCCCTTGGTCATCAGTTAAGTTATCTCTGGGCCCTGAAACAATTAAAGATAATTTTCAAGGGAATACAATAATTGTATAAAAACAACTTCATAGTTTTCTGTTAGTTTAAAAATTTTGGAATTAGCCATATTTGCAATGAGTAGCTTGGAATTTGGGGTCAAAATCCCAGATTTTGTTTAGTGTTGCTGTTTTGCTGTATGATTCTGTCAGATTGTTGCATTTCCTTAGTTTACTTAAGCTGTGCAGACAGAGATCTTTCTAATGAAAGGTGTGATATGTGAGTGTTGGGTATTAAGGACTCCATGGTCCAAGGTGGTACAGATGCAATGGTATTTCTAAGTATCTTTTTACTTTTCGTAACAGTAACAAATCCCCTAGTCAGGCAAAATTCATCAGTATTTGGGCAGCAGGCCTCTTACTAAGGCTTTTTTTCCCCATTTCCAATTTTATTCAGCCTCTCATGAATCAGTGGTTCTTCATCTAAGTTTCCTGTTGCTGCTCCAGCTGTGGGTGGGGGAAGATCTTAGATGGGGCAAGTTTTATTAGGGAGAAAGTAAATCTCTTCTCATATAATCATTCTGGAAGCAAAATGAGGAGAAGCATTAGCTGCTGCTTTTCTCCCAGTGTCAGCTGGGAATCACAGTTTATGCTGAGTTCATTGTTTATAACTGTGGGTGAAGGCCTGAGGTCCTCTCTCAGTGTTTACTCTGTCCTTGGGAGTTTGTCTTAGTAAGTAAGGGCTGAATAAACACCAAGTAAGGTTCTCAGGATTTACCCATTTAGTTATTCAAATGTTTAAAATTATGTTTAAAATAGTGTGTGATAGCATAGCCCATATAAGCCCAAATCTGCTTCCAGTAACTCGAGTATTGCCGAAAATTTATTTTACCTGCAAGTATGATGCTATTGTTGGTAGTGGCCTTCACTATTATAGAAGGAATACTTAGCTAATGGTGAAAAAGGAAAAATAAATCTCTAAAATGAACTCTATTATGCAATAAATAAATAAGAAAGGCCTTAAGGTATGTGGGAAGGGCATCCAGAGTAGATAAATACACCAGAACTCATTTGAAATATTTTGGTTTTCCTTGATGTTTCCCATTGATTGCAGTAAGAACTGCAGGTTTTCAACAATAATTCTCCCCATAAATAATGAGATTAGGAATAATACCTACATGAAAAAACCCCTTGAGTTTCCCGTTTAAATGCCACATCTGGGCTCCCCAGTTCAAGAAAGACAAGGAACTACTGGAGAGAGTCCAGCGAAAGGCAACGAAGATGATGAGTGGACTGGAGCATCTCCCTTATGAGGAAGGGCTGAGGGAACTGGGTCTGTTCAGCCCGGAGAAGACTGAGAGGGGATCTCATCAATGCTTACCAATACTTTAAGGGTGGGTGTCAAGAGGAGGGGGCCAGACTCTTTTCGGTGGTGCCCACGAACAGGTTAAGGGGCAATGGGCACAAACTGAAACTTGGGAAGTTCCTTCTTAATATGACGAAAAACTTCTCTACTTTGAGAGTGGCAAAGCACTGGCACAGGTTGCCCAGAGAGGTTGTGGAGGCTCCTTCTCTGGAGATATTCAAAACCTGCCTGGACGCGTTCCTGTGCAACTGCTGTAGGTGACCCTGCTTTGGCAGGGGGGTTGGACTGGGTGATCTCCAGAGGTCCCTGCCAACCCTGACCAGTCTGGGATTTGGTGATTCTGTGATTTGAGATTTCTTTCCCACCCTTGCCATGAATTTCTGTCACATCAGCTACTAAGCTCCAAGTTCTTCAGGATTGTCAACATCTGATACAATGAGTTGACTGGATTGGGGTTATCAAGACTTGGACTACTTAGCATGCATATTAGAGATAACTATGAAAATACTTTTCAAGAGGAGACAAGGATCTTACGATATAATCTCCAAGAAAGGGTATGAGACAGGGTAGTTCGTCTCTTCCTACAGTTCACAATTCTGCCATCAGCTCTTTGGGAAAAGGTCAGTGCTAGAAACCTCTTACGGAGACCCTCTGTTCCTGTGCTGGTCCAGCATGTCACACTGCTGTCATCTAGCCATAGTGACAAGGACTGGGCCTGCC
Organism: Cariama cristata; assembly: GCF_000690535.1. NCBI lineage: Eukaryota > Metazoa > Chordata > Aves > Cariamiformes > Cariamidae > Cariama > Cariama cristata. The sequence continues at coordinate 23,452 of NW_009612404.1, forward strand.
TTGGACTACACGCAGTTTAGCTGGAAGGCTTGGTGGGGGGGTTTCTTAACTATCCTTTGAAGGTGGAATTGGTTTTGTATCTGGTGAGTGAGGTGCAGCATCCACCAGTATTTGTGACAGAGCTGTTCCGTGTGAACAGTTCCTATTTGTTCAGGTTGGGATGAGGTCTCACTAGTCTCCTAAAATAAGATAGTGCTGCAAGTGGTATCTGAGGCATGTTTGTTTAGGAACCAGAACTGAAGTTGAAGGGCTGTGAGCTAAAGGAATAATTCTGAGATGCTTAAAAAACTCCAGTGATCTTGTAAAAGACTTCTACTGATCTACAAGTGAGCGTTATAGTAAATTTCTTTTCTAATGCACAAATGGAGCTTCTTGTTGAAAGATTGCCAACATTGATGAAATACGTGTTTTGTTTGCAATCTCAGACAGTCACTTTTGAAGATTTGGTCTCTTGGGTTCGTTGGAAGTAAGAACAGAAATTTGCTTGAACCTCAACTCGCTGGAGGCTGGGAGGACATTCTGAGGAAGAATTACTGTATATTTACTCTGTTCCTGTGCTCTTCCCTCAGCCATCTGTTACTAACAACAGGTTAGCAGGCTATATGGATCTTTGGTTTGACTTTTTGATTTCTTTTTTCTTTTAACCATTGAGAAGAGTTAGTTCATATTGTGATGAGCTTTCAGGAATTTAATTTACCGTAGCAGCAAATTGTAGTGTTATAAAGTGCATGTTTAAAATGGCCTGCAGTTAGTTGTCTGTGCTGGAAGATTTATAATCTTCACACAAACTGGCATTTTGTGACAGCGAGTATCTATCGTTGAAAGAGAAGTAAAAATAAATGGGTGGTATAAATTGTTCTAGCTCATTTGAGGCCCCATATCCCCAGTGAGCTATTGTTATGAGAGGCACAGAAGTAACTGCTGTGAGTCATGGAGCAGCATTGCTTTAGAAGTGTACATAATAGCATTTCAGCAGAGGACACAAGTAGAAGCTATGGTGTAACCAGACAACCTTTCAGTCCGTTTATCAAAACACTTGTAGTTCCCATTTCAAGGAAGGCGACACAGTAAATATAAGGAAAAAAAAAACGGTTAATCTGTATATCTGTATCCAGACATTTCGCTAAATAAAATAATAAAATAAATCAATGCAGAACTGCTGGTGCTTAACTGCTTAGCAAAAGTCTTCTGGATCCATCACAAATGTGGCCTTTTTTTTTTTCCCCCGTTTTACATCCTGAAAACAATTTAACAGATTAAAAGTCTTTTTTTTCCAATTTATGTAAGACACTTTGACCTTTGGGAATACAAAGGAAAGGACGATATGCTACTGTACACCTGTTGTATACTTTCCCAAGCCAAAACATAAAATGTGCTTAGTGTTAATGGATGCTGATAAAAAGCAGAAGTAAATGCATGTGAACATTCAAACTTGGAACAGTCAAAATTCATCTAGTTTAAAGGTTTTGTTTCAAAGCGGAGTGTTTGGTCAGCGTCCTTGATTAGACATTTGAAGTTCTTGCATCTCTGATTTAGGCAGATGGAAATGGTGAACATTGAATGAGTCTGGAATGATTACCCATGAATTCATTCTTATTTAACTTCTTCCAGAGCTGAAACTCTCAAGTTGTCCCAGGCTTAGTTCCAAGTTTGCTTCCTGGAATAAACACTGGAGGTTAAACCTCACACTGGAGGAATAAAAACTTACAGAGGTGCAAATTTTCTCTTGAGGACACCAGTATTGTTTTTCTGCATCTGGGGAGACAAACCCAGGGACAGTTCTGGAGGTGGATGCTGTGCTTAGACTTCTCTCTGCTCCCATTGTGATTTCCTGGAGACCTGTCTCATATCTGACTCTGAGTGACCTGACAATCTGAAACTACTCTCTAGACCCTCCTGACTTCTCCTTGTACTGATACAGAAGCTGTTTGATCCACTTGCTCCAGTCCCGCTCTGGGGATGGTTCTCAGTTCTTGAGTCCAGTGTCTCAACCATTTGACTGTTCCTCATAAAACTGTTCTTTTTACAAAGAAAAGAGCGTAATTCTTCTGCAAAGAAAACAAGTACGTCTGCCCTCTAACACCTTTTAGTTTATGATATCTTTTTAGAAGATCATCTGTTGGATCACAAGCACTTCCCCAGACCCTCTGTCTCAGGAGTACCTTTCAACCATCTTGGTCTTTTTGCCTGTTGCTCAATTCAAAGGATAGATCATACTGCTCTGATTTTCTGTTCATTGGTTTCAGTTTTACCTGAACGCTGTTCAGGACTTGCTTCTTTATAACAGGAGTCTCAGGATCCGTCTTCCAAGATGGTAGAGCTACCTAACCCCAAGTACCATTCTCTTCCATCACATGTGAGGTTAGTGACCCTGATTCGTATCTATGACTCAGAGTTTTTCAGTGCTTCATGGGTGGATTACCCACATGAATGCAAACATGAGAGTCTGCTGCTCGCAGTGGGTCGGTAAAGTCATCACTCGGTGGTCAGGAGATTGCTGGCAGAAATCTGCCAGTTCTCTGTGGATCTTGCAGAAGGTTGAGAAGTTTGTGTCTGTTCCGGAACATGGATTTTTATATTTCCTCTCTCTAATTGTTTGTCTTACAAAGTGGCTGAGGGTAGCACAGTAGGGTGATTACTTAACGCTCCTGATACAGATACCATTAAGCCATGCTCCTCTTCTAGCTTGTGCTTTTAAGTGGCCAATGTCCTATTACAGCTCCCATCTTTTGCAAACTTGAAGAACACTTCGTTCAGATGTGGCCCTCTCAGCTTCTGTGGCCAGAGTGCTCCCGGTTAAAGATGAGATGAGGTGGCGGAGAGATGCATCGCACTTCCTAACACTTCCGTGCTCTTTTTTCCCACGGTGCATAGTCTGCTTTTAAATAGTGGGTCATGGATAATGTGTTTGTGGTATCTAATCCTCCTCACAACTCTTTTATTACAGCACAGGGAGACATAATGAAAAAATAGGTTGTAGGCTGTCCCTTATGATTTTATCAAAAAGTACTTGGAGGGACAGGCTCCATACATACAGCTAAGAGCAGATTTGTTTGAATGGGAAAGAGCTACAGGGACATGGCTGGTAGCCTTGTGGGAGTTTGGTGACTAAGTATCGAACATTGTTTACGATGTTTTTATTCTGTCCTTGCGAGGAGAAATTTGGGAAGGTTTAATGCAGCCCCAAATGCAGTGAGCCAAACTTGACTTTCTTACAGTTGAGTTTCCTGGCCCTGATGAGATGGGCAATATAGAGGGAAAATAAAATATATACTCACCCTATTTGATTTAATCATGGTTGAAATTTTCTTCTCTCTCTCTCTCTGTGTCTCTCATTTTACTAACATCTTTTCCTGGCTGAAAAGGAGATTTATAAAAATACATTTTTTTGGCAGAGAAGTGATATTTTATTAACATTTAACCATTTTTAAATAGATCATAACAGTAAGGCAAAGAAAACGAAGAGTATTTTGCTTCCAATATAGTTTTCATTTTTTTCCTGCTTTTATATTCTGCTTTTGAATTTGGAGGTTTGAGTGCAAAGAGGGGAAGTCAAAAGTTTACAGTAGGAGAGGTAGGTACTGTATTTTCTCCTCAGGAAAATGGCAGCATTTCATAATGTGAAAAATATTATTCTCTTTAAAACAAATCTCAGTTGTCTGGCTTTTCTGGTTAATATTTGAAGGCTGATATCATTGCAAGTTTCTTTCATAAGATTAGTATTACAAAAAAAAATAATTTAAAATTCTTAAATATGATCAAATAATAAGAGTACAGGCAGATGAAGAAATTAACTGAGTAATCTATAGTGTGTATTTGCACAATGTCAGCAACTCCGCAGTAGCACTCCTGGTCCTGGTTTCCTGTGGAATGTGCAAGGTCCCTGGGATCTGTCATACGATACACCACAGAAAGATGATGAGTAGAGGTGGTTTTGCCGGGCAACTGACCTCCTAGTTTTGCCCATAATAATTTATTCATGCGGCCGTACCCTTAAACATGCTAATACCATACATAGCATTGGCTGAAAAACTGAAAAAAAGCATAAAATACACACAGTCAGCTCAGATGAAGAGGCTGGACCTGGCTACTATCTAAAAACAAGCTGCCGTGTAGAGGGGTCTGTTGCTCTCTTAAGGAGTACAGTGACTTAGTTAAGCCCCATAGCATTCATTGTCAGAAGGTTTTCTCAGAAATGCAACTCCAAACTGGCTTCTGGTGGCAGTCCTCCAGAAAAGCTGCTTATACAAGTGCAGCCTGTGACCTCTTGCGTTCCCTGCTCTTGGCAAGGGCCTGATCTATTGCATTTTGAAAGGTAAAATAAAATACAGCTGAGTAAAACGGGATTTTTTTTGCTAAATTTGATTTTTCTTTGTTGTTGTCAGTTTTAAGCAACGTCTTAATTGATGTGTTTAACTGTTTTAAGAACCAAGATCCTCTTGAGTAAGGGGGGGAAACCCTCAAACACTGCCTTATAGTTTCTGCTGGTGGGTTAGTTTTAGAGCAGTAAACGTTTGAGTATGTGGTCATCCCCCTTGGTGAGGAACATGTCTAGCAAGGTCATGTCCAGTTCTCAGTTTTTGAAGTGTGCGTAAGGAGCTAGCGTGATGTTAGAGACAGTGCTGGCTGCAGGAGCTGTCTTCAAGAACTCTCTTGTTCCCTTCTTTTAGGAAATGAAGAACGTGAACATGCAGAAGCAGACAGATTTCCTTCTTCTTCTTCTATATCTTAAGTATCTACTGTCCCTTGTTTGAAGAGATATCTCTCACCTGTGTGGACATTTGCTAGCATTCTTAATTATCAACACTGAAAAACTAGGGCCAACATACTTCCTAAGGGTAGGTGCCCAAGTCCACATTTGGATACCTAAACAGATGGCTTCATGTTCTAAGTTCTTGAGCCAGAAATCAATGGGAAATGTGGGTCTTTTTGGTTTTTTTTAAAATCAGAATACTTATTCAAGTGTCTAAATACAAGTGTTAGCCTAAAACTTCAGACAGTAAAAATGAACATATCTCCATGGGAGGTGATGGTTAATATGCTGGTTTGTACAAGTTGAGGCTTTGGCTCCCAAGGCTGGAAGCACTGGTCCAGAGGAATTTCTCTTTATACCCATCAATATAAATTAAGTACAAGTTGAGTAACTAATATTATTGTGATTCAACATATTCTTTCATTAAAAATCATAAGATTTAAAAAATTTTCAAATACCTTTCCTTATTTAGCCTTGAATAAAAATCTCACAGTGGAAATATTTAATAATCTCAGTGAAGTTTTCCTCTAATTAATTCTTGTTAGATATAAAGCCAGGTTGTGCAGTATATAGTCCCACTGCATAACTCACCTGAAATATTTTCAGAGATGAGGGAATCAAGTTGCCCTGGGAGTGTGGTTTCTTTACTACATTAATCACATACCTTGTTTGGTCTATAGTTTGTAGACCAGTTAATGTTTTATGGAAAATTTAGAAAATTAGAAATAGTTCTGCATGCGTGTCATTCAAATTTTGCTGCCCTTCTCATAAGGGTTACTATTTAGAATAAAAGGTAACAGTAGTCCCTAAGAATTCATCTCTGTCTCCTAGTTTTATGTTGTACTGAAAGTTTTGTCCAGCAAATAACCAAAGCAGGGATTGAACCGGAATGCGGGCTCTGAATCATTATCAGAAATTTCAGATCCCAGTCTGCATTTTGATGCATACTCCCTGTATGTTTCTAATTCTGGTAATTTTTACTTAAGGGTGGTGGTGTGGTTGTGATTGGTTTGATTTTTGTCATACAAATTTGTGATATTACCAAGTGCAGAATGTGCAGCAAAATCAAAAAGGTCTTTGTTTTAATATTGTCATACGTCTCCTTTGTGGGTCTGCTGCACCTGGAACCTTGCTGAGCTGCTGGACTGAAATGTGCTGGACCTGTGTTCTCCATGTTATTGTGGTGTGTAAATAACCAGTATCATTGTCTTCTCTCTCAGCCTCTCAATTACATTTTCTGGGTGTAAAGTCTCCTCTGAGACCCTCCAGGCCAATTGCCTCAGGCCCTGAGAACTAAGTAGGCACATATGTCTCTGCCAGAGCTCCAGTCCTGCAAGCGGTCGCCCTTTACACTTACCTCCCGTGAGACTAAAGGCAGCGAGGGGACACGAGTGACATAAAAACATCTCTTTACTACAGTCAACACAAAAGAAACCAACTTGGGGAAAAAAATTAATACTGAATACAAGTTTCTGTTTCAACTTTTCTACCACAGGCCACTCTCTGACCATAAGTTTACGCTCTGGGCAGTGCCCAGAACCCTTTGATTCTCTTGCAGGATTTTTTCTGGTTTGGATGACATCTGCCTTTCTGTCTGTCTCTTTCAACCTTGCCTGGCTCCACAGTCAGAAATCTTATCTTGCAGTATCATATACTGCAAAAATATTGCCTAATGTCTTTGAATACTTGTTGTTGTTGTTGCACAACCTTGATAGACATGGTTGGACAATTTTGTTTTGCTTTGATTCATTCTGTTGCCATTCTCATAACTAAATGGGAGTCTCTAAGGTTTAGTCACTTTCCAGGTCTCTGGGTCTGGTAAACCCAGACATAGCCTTGGCAACAAATGATGGAGCACATATTCGGCAAGGCATTTATGAAAGTTATTTCATCACATACGCCAGAATCCTCCAACTGCATATAAACAGATTACCAAAATAATCTGTGGACGTATGTGTTCAGGCAGAATCCAGAAGTCCATGTTCTCTATCTATGTTGTTGTCGCTCAAGTAACTTCCATGCTTCCAGTGGGATAATGTTAGCTCTGTGCAAAAAAATTTTGTGGCCTAGTCTTAATACCATTGCAGAGGGGCTCTGTCCCTGTGGATGGCCCAAAGAATGTCAGCCTGTCACATGGAAGAGAACTGTGTGACTTGCCACCACGAGCTATGCGGCCACATAGCAAACCGATGATGGCTAGGGGACATAAGCTTAAAATAAAATCAAATAAATTACTGGTGGTATATGACCTATAGGAATTGGAATATTAATCAATTTTAATTTCCTTTGTGTGCTGAAGTACATTTCTTGTGTTCCAAGGCCTTATTTTCACAAGTATATTTTACATCAGGCTAAAGCTTGAATGCTGTTACATGTTTAATATGTAATTACTGCTAATAATAGATATATGTTGAGAAGTTGACTGTACTCACCATAGGCTTAACCTAGAGAATTGCCTGCAGAGTTATGGGGAAGCTTAGTTTTAAACCCATTTAGGTCTTGAGAAATAATGCCAGGATGGCAATTTTAGAGTAGGCATCAGTTCACTGAAAATACAATTGCATGCCCCAACTCTGCGCGGTTAATATATATGCCACCAGAAAGTGCTGTTATTAAAACACGCATTCAGTACCTATTACTATGACCCAAGTTTGAACCAGAAACCTAGAAATGAAACATTCTTGGGTTTCCCTTTGAATTCTCTCCTTTTTTTATGAGTCTCTCTCATTCTTTGTCAGAGAGTTGTGGTCGAATAGCTGTATAAGACCCATCTGTCAGCAGAAGCGAAATGACACAGTTTTCTTAATACAGGTTTTTATGTCCCAGCGTAAACCCCCCGAATTGAATGAATGTCAGTATTCTCAATCCGTGGTCAGTCAGAAACTTTGAAAGTTAAAAGTCATCAGAGAAGTTAATGAAAGTATTTGACTTGTCAATGATCAAAGTCCAGAACTGTAAAGAGCATTTATTAGTGGGTGACTGATACGGTGCTTTTCCTTGTTTCTTTCCTTACTCTCCATTAATATCTTAGATCTTTTTTCATACCTGCCTTAGCCTAACAAAAGCAGCTGTTATTCTCAATTTCTGGCTATAGAAGCTGATAAGTGAGGTGATTTTCAAACAAATTTTCTGACCTAGCTTCTCATTAGCAAATGGTTACTCTGGAAAAGTTCTGACAGTAGAATGAAGGCCTAGTTTTGCTTTCCTGTAAGTGAGTGTAAGAAGTCAAGAGTAGTTCCACAGAAATTTGATTTTCTCTCTCTGTGGCATGCTGCTAGTAAATAGAGAATCTGACAGTGACACTAGAATACTGCCAGATATCAGAGGCCCAATATTAGGAGGCAGAAATGAAAATGGAAGAAGATGGATATCTAGCAGTATGCCTTGTTAATATAAAGATTTACTTTTCAGGTAATAGCCAAATTCTCTGATAGTGTTATTGTAAGGAATTTGTGTAAGCCTACACCAGCAACAGATGGTGTCAACTTCGGAAGAAAATTCTGCTGACATTCATGCTTCCATAAAACTGCTCTCACCAGTGTGGCATGTTTTATTTTATCTTGTCTCTGATTGCCGTAACATTTACATAAAACTGAGGAGGAAACACAAGCATGTGCCTGATCATTATGGCTAGTCTAGCAAAACAAAGCTAAGTAAAATAAATCTCGCATTGCCATTTGCTCATTTTATGGGATGGCTGTATGCCCAGGTGATTCTCGTCTGTGAAGGTCTGTGTTCTGTTCCACTCCTTGTACCAAATGACAGTCCTGAAAGCTGAACTTAGTTTGGATTAAAGGCACTGACTCCTCTGATTCACTTACATGAACTGTAAGTTAGCCTTTAAGTGGTAAATAGTGCTTTCTTTCCTTGTAGACTTTTACAGCAGAGGTGGATTTTTTTGCCTGTTTTTGTTCTGGAAGGAGGGGCAAGTAGGAAGGGCTAAACTAAATTAAATACATTACAGATCTCACATTAGTGCCATTTAAGCAGGTCCTTTCATACTTTAGCTTAGTTTTCTATAGCATTATATATTTTAAAGATATTTTTCATTTCTGTGGGCTGCCAGATGTACTGCTGATACCTTCTGATCTTGGATAGTTTGACATTGACTTTCCTAGCATACGCCAGGGTTGAAATCTGGTCTGTAACTCATCCAAATGATCTATTCATAACAAAAAGTGCCTTCTGGCAGTTGCACCACAGCTGAATATTGTTAAACTGAATTCATCATTTCATTTGTTTCTGATTGCTCTATAATGTTTACATATCTTACATATTAGTATGATCTTTTATAAAGCACACAGTGAGGTTAAATCCTCCCAGACAGAACTTTTTTCCCCTTCTCCCTTTCAGAAGGTGTTGAACTCTTTTTCCCTTCAAATGAGGAGGAATCTTGGAACCGCTTAATGCTCATCTCATCTGAAATGACAGGCTGAGCAAGTAGGAATGTGTGTGTTGGGGAGATGTGGAAAGGTGACATTTTCCTGCACAAAAGGATTCTTCCCCATGCACAGATAGAATAACTGTGAGGTGGACTTGCTTGTCTGAGTATAATACTTCATAAGTAAGCATCATCACAGATGAGGGCAATAGTCTCTGTGTGAATATGTTCAACTGAAATATTTATAGATGCTGCTTATGACTCAAAGTGTGAATAGGTTCAGATTCTTCTCATCTCCCATCTTCAAATTCCTATTGTGCAGAAATGATTCTAATGTCTAGCAGAGGATATCCTCTCTGTGTTTCAGTTTCACTACATGTAAAAAATAATAAACGTTAATATGCCTCACAGTAAGAGTGTGTCACAGGATGAATTTAAGTTAAATAGAAGGCAGAAAATCTGAGGCTCCTTTTGAATTGATATTTTAACTTTCAAAGAAGGATGACATCTCTTATTTGCTTTAAAAATAAAAATCAGTTGCCCATAAATCTAAAACAGATGTTGTTTTTCTACTAAAAAGATTAAGGATTTTCTTAAGCTCATTAAAGGAAAAAAAATAATGACACCACATTGATCCTCCAGTATCGTCATAAGAGTGTCTGAAGGCAATAGAAGGCTATGAAAAGGACATGGTATTAGTGTAACAAAAATAGCTCCAAGTCTCACAAATTGTGCTTATCATCTGGATTCCGCAGCAAACTTTGCACCATTTCCCAGCCTTACACTTATGTCTAGTCATGTGTTTTAGTGAGATTGGATGGTACGTATAGTCAAACAGAATTTGGGCTTTTTATTATGAAAATACAGATGCCAGCTGCTGCCTGGCTTGAAAAACTTAAGCATTGTCCAGATATTTCAAGGAGGGGAAGTGGAAACCATTTGCTATTCCTTATGCGTATATCTATGGAAGAACGTTCACCCTTTTGCTTCTCAAAGATTGTGTGTCTGTTTTCAGGAGTATTTTATTTCCCAATTTTCTCACTTTCCACGTGCATCAAACCCTAGACTCTGCAAAATGTGAGTTAAACTCTTCAAATGGAAGGAGGAAATAGGAAATCTGATGATGCCATACGTGGCATCAGTAAAGCCCAGCATGATAGCCAGTGTTCTTTATTCCAGTTAAAAGTTCCCACAGCAGAAAAAAATGATAACCTAATACCTCACTGGCTATATTCATTGGTGTAGTGATACGCAGCTCCCTCATTTGCTCTGTTTATGTGTTGAAAGTTTGCTGGAATGCGTACAAATGGTACTCCAATAGTAAGATGTTAGGGAAGTCTCAATGTAATTTGAGAAGAACCAGCACAGAAATATCTTTCCTGTCCTGGCAAATTCCTGTGGATATCTAAAATACTAGGCCAGAAGTACTGGCTCCAGGGAGAGTTTGGTCTTTTAACCAATCTAAACCTTTTAGTATTATCATAGAGGACAATTTGGTAAATTGTGGGCTAATGATAGAAGAAAAGGTTTTTGGTTTTTTGTGTTTTTTTTTTTTGTTTGTTTGGTTTTTTTTTTTTTTGTTTTTTTAAACTATATTGTCCTTCTTGGTGTTTAGAACTTCCCCTGATTTCACAAAGCACCTTTGTGCCTTTAATATCCTTAGACTATTTGGTTTCTTCAGACTACACAACAGTTGGTTTTTAAGCTTGATACATCTGGTGTAGCTAGATTCTTCCTTCAGAAATCACAGTAGAGTACAGAGTACTGCAAGGTTTGCTGCATCAAAAATATTTTGAGACGTCAAAAAAACAGGCCTCTTCTGCCCTAACTGTTCCTTCCCACCAGTAGAGACACATGTTGCGTCCACAGCTATAGGATGGGAACGAGACAGGACGTCTAGCATGCTTCCATCACTGGTTCGGAGCAGATACTAACTGGGAATTTTTACCGTATTCTGTGTTCTCAGTAAGGTCAGTGATGTGGAATTGGTCTAAAAATCAGGTTATTTTAGGATTTGCTTTCTGTTGCACTTCATTTTGTTATTGACATTTTAAAAGAAGGCTTGCCCCATAGAGGTGTTGAAAACTCAAAGCTGTATTAATTTGTAGTTTTAAGAGAAAACAAAACAAAACCAAATGTCTTTGCAATGTTTTTGACGTAGCTTTGTCCACTTGGAGTCATAAATGCCTTTTTAAATTCGGTGCAGCTATTCTTGCTCTTTAACGGGTTTAGTCAGCCAAAATCTTACGCAGACACACAGACACATGTGCACGCATACATCTTTAGCGAAAGTAAGTCAGGGCATTGGAGCTGATAGGGGAGAACTAGGCAAGATTTTTGTATTTGTTAGATGCGTTCCTAAGAGAAATCAGGATCGCTTGACACTGTAGTAATGTCTTTTGAGAAACCAGTTTTTGTTGTTTTGTTTTCCTACTTAGCTTCATGACAAGAATCAGCTGTAATGTAAGTTTATGGCTTGAGCAGACTATTGTTTGTGTAGAAACCTCCCTGCTGGTGTATTTACTAAACATGTGTGATGCACAAATGCCAGTAAACTGCATCTTGGAGCATATTCCCTACTTGCTAACAAAAACTGTCTTTAAAGTTTGGCCTGCTTAAATACAGGGAGAATGTGCATCAAGTTTAACAGGAACAGCGCTGAATTTTTAATTACTCCTCCTCAAAACTATTTTGATGTGAAGTCCGGGCCTTGTTGAAATCAATAGCAAACCTTCAGCATCCTTCAATGGGCCTAGAATTTTGCTAATGAAGAGCAAGTTCTAAATACAAAAAAACATTGTCCCATTGTCCCAAAAGACCTCTCTTTTTTGCTATTCCAGCATTGCAAACATACAGACTTATTTTGTTAGGGAACTCTCGTTTCCTCCTCTTGGAGCACTTCCCACCTTCTAGAGAGCAACAGTTACAGATTTAGCCATGCCATTAACAGAGATTAGTGGGAAGTGCATTCACACATCGCATGGTGGTGTAGGACTGCACTGCCATACTCTTTTCCCAGTGAAATCATGGCTGCGTATACCTCAAATGTATATACTTCTGTTGGTCCTGGAAGAGAAAACATGAGTCGTGCTTCCAAGAGAAGCAGGTAGCCTGCCAAGGGATGGATGACCTGTCTTCTCCAGCCCCCACTGCAAGAATTATGTTTGTTCAACCAGTGCAGAATACGTAACTGGTCTTTGTAGCAAGTACTAGGACCCAAGTTCCACTGCCCATTCCCCATCATGTGCTGCGCCTTACTTGCTAGACCAGATAGCGTACCTCCTCAGGCTTTCTTTCTGAACCAGAAGGAAAGTGTAGAAAGTCTATCTAGTCTATTGAAAGTAGAACAGCTTTATAAGAGGAAGGAAAATGCCCTCCACCCTTATGACCTGATAATTTGCATCTTCTGAAGCAGAGAAAGGAAATGAACCAGCGTCTCCCACATCCTGAGTGGTCTAACCACTAAAATATTGCATAGAAGCAGGATATCACTGTATATGGGGGTGGTATGTTTGTATGCAAGGGGTAGAATTACAGTCCTGTTTGGTTTCTGGAAGATAGTGCTTAGCTATCTGCCTTGATGAAAGGGCTCACAAGTGCGAAGGACGGGATGGTTTGTGTAAAACTAAGCCTAAGTAAGGGGCAGAATCTCATATTTACCTAGGCAAATGTTTCCTGTTGGCTGACACAAGCAAATCCCCGTTCACCCAGCCCAGGTTTGCAGCTTCCACCCAAGGCACCTAACTCTCCTGACAGTGCTGTGGGAGCACTGGAGCTTGGGGTTCCACTGCAGGCCTTGGGAGTTGATGGCAGATCTTGAGGGACCTCACCGTCCTCTGTCAGCAGGATTCCCTCTTGATTCTTAACTCTGAAAACACACAGGATGAGTGCTCTGGAAACACCGGTTGCCCATTACATTGGCCTTATTTTCTGATGACAGTCAAGCAGACTGTTGTATCCAACTCTTCATTCTAAGTAAGGTGTTTTTCTGGAGAAACGAGGCAGTTTCTCTCTCCCTGTAAAATACAGCTCCTGCTCCTGAAATTTCTGACTTTCTGCATGGCCAGATCCAGCTGTTCTGTAAAAGGGAGTGAGTGGAGGCAGTTGTGCAATCAGTAGCTGTGGCTGTGTCATGTCACCTAAAAGTGATGCAAATGGGGGACGTATTTCTCCACATTCTCCTTAGAGTAAATCTCTACCTGTACATCTCTGCTCATGTTGGTGACTCCAGTGGAGGAGCAGGAATCGTTTTCAGTATTGGACTCTGATAGCTGCCAGCCATTAGTTGTGAAGTACCTATTTTGACAAGTAGTTTGATTCACTAGAGCTTTCTCTTTCTCTTTCTCTTCTTTCCAGGTCAGTGAAACACCCATTTTTGTGCCTGGTGTTTGGGGACCTTATTTCTCTGCAATGGTACCTGGATTGTGGTTGAATGAGGGAGGTCAAAGTGCTACAGGAAAACTGGTAAGCGTTTGGAGAAACAAACAGACTCCGAGATGGGAGGTCTGCCATAACTGCTGTCATTCAGGATAGCTTCTTCATCAACTCAGGCAGAGCTCTGCCTGAAAAATCTCTGTAAGATCATAGGAGGTACCATGCTGCTGAAAGCAATGAACAATTAGTTGATCGCTGTCTCTTACAAACTTTGCTTACATACTGATAGGGGATTATATATGGGGCAGAGCACTAAGGGCATGTCTTCCTTTTATGATAATGGTGATGATTATTGTAATTATTTTACAGGCCAATAGGCATTCATTACTTTAGCAGGAGGCTGAGATAGAAAATGGTACATGTTATGTTATGTAGAACAATTGTGCTCATTGATGGGCATAAATGAAAGATGTATTGTAGGGACAGAGTAGTAATATATTAACATGTTATCCTGTCTAGATAGATACTGCATATGTTGTCACCTCGGTTCTTTCCTTGAGTGCAAAGAGTCTAACTGTATTAGGTTAATTTAATTTATCAAGAAAAACTAAAACCAGACTGGATTCTGTAAAAAAGAATTTTCTTCTTTACAGGGAGGCAGTCAGAACTAAAACACCGATGTCAAATTTAAAGAAAGGCTAGATGTATAAAACAACATTTAGGCTTGAGTCCAAAAGTGTCAGCAAGACCTTAACCCTGGAAGCTTCTAAAGCTCCCTATGTCTCTCTGCTCAGTCTGTAGAAATACTGACTGCCCTTAGGGGTGAGGTGCCAAGTTCTTCTTGAGAAGCTACAGGAGGTGACCCCGGTCCCGTGGGTATGTTCTGTAAGCTCACCAAACATACAGGTGGGTTTGGTCTTTCACAAATTGCAGGCATAATTGCTCTCTTACTCAGACCTAGCGCCACCCACCTTTTTAAAAGCCTAGTGGTGGGAGTACATGTCCAGGAAGTAGTAGATTGGGACATCACTGCATTTATACATTCCATATGGAACAGTCACTGAATGAGAAACAGAAATAATCCTGGGTCAGGAAGCCCAGACACACCCTAAGCGCTGAGCTATGAGTCGGTGTTCCCTCCTGTGCTCTCTCCTTGGCCACGTGAATCTGACATTCGTCTCTGTACAGTGGCACAGCTTCTGTGGGAGACTCATCCCTCTTCATCTCCTGCAGCCTCCACTTCCCATCCCACCTCCATCCCATCCTTAGCCTCGTGGCTACAGCACTCTCGCAGCAGGTGGGATGTGTGTGCTTTAAATTTTTCAGGTCAAGATGGGGCTAGAACGAAAGTGTCCCGTTTTATACTGTTACAACCAGAAGTAAAATTAAATTACTACTCATAACACCACCACTTTAAATGGAAAATGGCACATCTTGTGCATTTCTCTGTATGAACACTTTTGAGAGAAGTCTCTATGTGTTTAATCCAAAGCGGGTAAAGACACTTAACTAAGCTCTAGAGAAGATACAGCAAGTCAGTGTTTTTTCTTGGCTGGCTCAGGGTGGTTCCATGCTTTAAATGTACCATGAGAGTTAGGACATTTCAGAAAGATTATTTTAAAAATCCTTTCCATTCTAGTACCAGAGAACAAGACATTCCTGAGTAATTAAAGAAATTGCTGGAAAAAATGTATGGTCTTGTTAGGACCCATAGCAAAAATCAGCCCTATGTACTGTTTGGTATATTAGGGAAGCTGTCTTATTAGAACATTCTTAGAATATCTCATGTGGTTTTCTTGAGGTTGTGTGTACAGAGCTCATAGGGAGCCATAGGAGGAAACAGCCTATGTGCAGTGTGTGGAGGATAGGTTGCATTCATTATCTTTGTAGTTTTAAAGCTGTAGTCTTTTTAAGATCCCGCTTTCTCATACTTCAAGCTTTCTGAAAACAAAACAAAAAATGAACGTGTTTTGGGATTCTTTTAATTGCTTGATCTATGCCCAAAGGTGAATTCTTTTCATGAAATTTGAACAGTCTGTTGAACTTCTTAAAACTGATACACTTCCCTTTAAAAAATCTGTAATTAATTTTTTTATTGATACAGCTGTGAGAAAAGTCTGTTGGATTTTGAAAACTGGTTCAGATAGAGTCCAAGTGAAGAATTAAGAACTCCACTTATTTTGAAGAAGCTTATTTGTTTGTGTATTAGATGGGATTTTGCACTGAATTTTCAAAATTTATAGGAAGAAAGATATTGCACAACAGAGACAAAGCATGGAATGACATCATTACAAGCTGTAAAATAAAGAATAGCAGAAAAGGGTTTCTAGATGCAACCCTCATGTGGCCATGTCTTGAATTGAGGGCATTTAAATATCTAACTTCACAACTTCTGTAACATTTTTGTGTGAAGTGTTTTCATAGCACACATGTTTATGTCATATTTGTTTATAGATTTATTTCTGAATGTGTGAGCTGCTCCTGTGTTCTAAAGAGATTATGCAAGGTTGCAAAATTCAAGCCTGAGCTTTGTTTCTAATGTGTGCACATGTTTGAGTTTTGTCTTTGATGCAAATCTCAGAAAGAACAGGCATGCATTCTTTTTATTGCTACGTTCACATGTGTATGCTTCATGATATGTATTCCTACACTGGTTAAGGACTAGACTGATGCTGTTAAAAATTAAATACCTGATGTGGTTTGCTGCCAGTAGGTATTGCCAAACATACTCAGTGCTCTTGAGTAGCTCTAGTTTTGCCTCCTTAGCTTTTACTGTCACCTCTGATGGGATATTATCGAGGCTACAAAACCTGCTGAATTATTGTCTTAAAAGCCCATGTTATTCTGCCTGATACTTTGTTTCGTGAATAATGGTAGCCACTCTGGAGTGAAAGGACAAGCTGATTTATAAATTTAGTATAAGACAGAGCCTATATTGATCTTTTTTTATAGCAATAACTTCTTGTCAGGGTATACATTTTGTTTCCTGCAGTGAACATATGGAGCATCTATCAGGATGACAACATACCTTGTGTTTTATTAGGACAGTGTTGTACAGAAAGAGATAGGGATTTGGGCCAAGAAGATGCTCCTGGTAGAATTCCAATGAGGGTATGCATGTGAGAGAATGGGAGAGACTAGAGGACATGCCCTCAGATAGTGTTGGACAGGAAAAAAGTCATCCTTTCAGCTTGCTCTTCTGACTGAGGAGCTGCATGCTTAGCATTTTGCCTATTTTTGGTGCAGCATTGATTGTTTTTTCTTGCTGTTTTTAAGCCAAATCCTGAATCCAGTAATGTCAGCGGGAGTTTTGCCATTGGCTTCACTAGGACTAGGACTTAACACCTCATGAGTAATTTAGAAGCTCTCTTGTCTTTTTAAAGTTATGACACTGCATTAACCTTTCCTGGGACTGAATTTTTAAGATGTAATCATCCCCAAACTGTTGCTTTCCTCTTTTTCAGATAGATCATGTGGTCCGAGGCCATGTTGCTTTCCCAGAATTACAGTCGAAAGCTGCAGCCAGGTCAGTGTTCTTATTCCTTTATCACATACCTGCCTTACAAATTGATGATAAAGTGTATTCCCAGCAGTGCAGAATTGCACTGCTGTATCCTTATTCTGAAACAGGGGAATTAACAGTCTGATAGTGGATTGGAAGTATTTACAAAGGCTTGCCAGGTAATTGCTCAAAGATGAAAGCTTTAAACTCCCCTCACATACCTTCGGTGTATCTAAGTGGAGATATTAACTTTCTGCTTTTCAGCTTCTTTTATATCCAGCCCAGGGTATTTCTTGATACCATAGCATCAGCCCTGTTCAGCAGACCTTTATGCCTTAGGCTGATGATGTGTCTTAATTTGTAGGTGACACTATTAAGCTCCAAGGATGAGATGTAGCTTAATTAGGAATATATTACTCAATATTTTTGGAGCAGTCATCTAAAGGAAGGTGTAGCCGCTGTATGAAAACCTCCTGCATGGCAGCAGAAATAGAACAGAGAAACCCAGGATGAGTTTTCAGACAGATCTTAAGACGTAGGAGTGAATTGGAGGTAACTCCAGGGTTCCTTGAGCAGGAGGCTGTGTGCGATGTGGAATTTCAGTGTGGTCTGCTTTAGAAGTGGATGAAGACAGTCCAGACACTTCTGTTAGAACTGGACTTTCTCAAGCTATTCTGGCTTGGATTCCTTTTAAGATGGTCCACGTCACTCCCAGAGACGTCTTAGCTGAAGTTAGGCACAATGGATGAAAATTTGATTCTCTTTTAATTTCTTTTTTAAAGAAAAAAATGGCAAACCTGACATTTTATCTTCAGTTTATCGCTCTGGTCTAAAAGGCAAGGGCTAGTCCTGATAGATGTATTAAGCACATGCAGTTATACAGTTATTTGCAGTTCTCTCTAGGGGGATAAAGCTACCTGGTTTATCTGGATGACCCTTCAATGCTTTGTAGTGCCCAATGCCTTGCTTGTTTGTTAAGAACTTCACCAGGATTCCCAGAAATGTATTGGACTTCATTGAATATGAAATAGATTCATACTTCCTAGAATTCTCTTTGTTGTTCTTTAAAAAAGGAAATCAGGAAATAAATGCATCTGGTGTGTTGGGAGTAAGGATTGATTAGGGTTTTTTTCTAAAATTTTGGCTTCCAGGACATTTTTCCGGTGCCCCCATATAAGGCACAAGCATAAGACAAACAATCAGTTTAGTCTGTAATGCCAGAATAAACCGTTTTGGTTTTTTTTTTTGGAAAAATGAGTATAGAGTAGCCTACTTGTCTGTACTAGATCTGATACTGAACTGACTGACCACAACTAATTTCGTAGTGCAAAAAGCTTGGATTGTGATGTGAATAGAGCATTAAATACAGAATATCAGGAAGAGAAGTCCATGTTGTCTGAGTGTATGGTGTCATAACTTTGGATGATAATATTTTACAGAGTTAATTTGCTCCATGGTATTTTTATAATGCTTTACAGATATTACTCTCCTAATGAAATATTTAGATAGCTATACATTGAGTAAACAAATATCTTATTAATTCCCCCTGTCCCCTTTCTCCCTGTCCTTCTTAAATATTTGTTAAATTTAAAGAATTTAATTTGAACAAACAAAAATCAGGAACTCTGCAATTTGAACAGAGTTCTCCTTATTTCTTCATTTCTTTCTACACATGGAGCACAAGCTTCAGCCTCATCGTAGGCACTATAGCAGTAGCTATACAAGTGTGAGGCATTTTTTTAGTGAACAGTGTTGGCCCAAACTTTGGATTATGTGTTTACTTACATGAAGTCATATACTTGATAAGAACATAGTGTCTTGTTTTGGGGGATTGTTGGTGATGATGATAATTTGCCTGGAAATCTCAGCAGAATATTTCAGAGAATCTGGTTTATTGTATTTAGTATATTCTCTGTGTGAATGTAGGAATTTATACCTGGTCAGCCATTGCAAATAGGCATCGAAAGAAAACAAAATGAGAATTCCATACTCAGATGTGCAATTGCATATTACCCTTACTTCCCATGCTAGGTGCAACACTGTGAAGAGTTAAGCTGGTTTTGTAGTGACAAAAAAACATGCATGTGTGGATCGTTAAAAAATAACATCTGAGGTCACAGGTCTGTGCCTCGTTCTTGCTGCTGCCTATCACCTATTTCTGCTTTCCTAAACCTGTCTTTCCTCTCTCCCAGACTCCTAACGCTGCTCATATTTAGGTCTGGCAATGGCAAACTGCCTGCTGTGCAGCTGATGTCAGAAGCTTCACTGTGCAGACTTCTGTTCCTTTGCCTACACCAGGAGCAAGGGTTTGCAAGCTGCATTTATCACTGTTTCAGTAATTTGTGGTAACTTGTTAGGGCACAAGCAGCTTCGACAGACTTGCCAGAAACCAGCTCCTGCTGACCACTTGTGCTAAAGACCAGTCTTGTGCAACTCTCCCAGTACTATTCCTATGTTCTCTTTTTCCTTCTTTTACTGGAAGTGGAGAGGGTTGAATTACATGAGGATTTTCTGAACAGCTGTAAATTTAGCATTTGGTCTACTCTATGAGCAACAAAACTTGTTTTTTTTCATGCAATTCAGTGAGTTGCAAAAATTACTGTGTATATAGCACTTTTGCTTTTCAATATATATATTGTGTAGGTCTGACATCTAGCCATCACTGGTACGTTAAATCCTGTATAGGTAGGCTAGAGTAGGAAATAAAAAATAATACGATCATTTGTGCTTTAAAGTTTAAATACTTCTGTTTCCTAGAAACACAGTTTCTAATTTTCTGGAGGAAAAAAGTATCTAACAGCAAAGATGATATGCCCTTTGGCGCTTTGTGAAGTGCTATGTTTTAGGAGAGAATTTCCTTTCCTGTACTTCTCAATGCCATTTCCCAATCTACAGAGATGTTTCCTGAAAAAAAGCGTTGAAGTTACACACACAGTATTGATCAGAAATTCTGGAATCTTTCAAGCAGAATATAATAATCATATTTGGCAGTTCTCTGTACCGCTAGATGTTTTAGAGCCCTTTTTTTTTAGATTTAGAAATATAAAATGCTTAGATTTTTTTCCTGAAAGATACCTGCTGGCATCTTCCAGGATTCCTGAACAGATTAAATACCAACCTCTTGTTGCTTTCTGAAGTTATGTCCCAAATATGAATGTAACTCTGGGCAAACCTGCATTGATTGCTTATTCTCCATTTTCAGCATAGTTCCTTTTTAATAGCAATAAGGCAAACCTGCATTGATTTCTTATTCTCCACTTTCAGCATAGTTCCTTTTTAATAGCAATAGCTTGTGCTCAACTCTAAGTCAGATCCGGCTGCTACTGGTACCTTCTCGTAGAACTGAGTAAGTCAGATCCAGCTGCTACTGGTACCTTCTCGTAGAACTGAATAGAAAAAGCTCCAGAGAGCTGATGGTGTAGTGCTATGTATAACACAAACATGGTAGAAATTGGAACTGGCAAGCATTTGAAGGATTTTGCCAGTCACTCAGTCCAAATGTAGTGCCTTGAACCCATGCCTGTGTGTAGAAAAAAAAAGTAAAAGGTGTGAAAAAAAAAAGTGTAATTCCAAGGCCATGTGGGTCTTAAGCATATTTGGCTGAACTTCAGCCTCGTTTGTGCAGACCTTGTGTTCCGTCAGAGCTGCACGAATGGCTAATGCTTGCGAGAGTAATCAAGCAGGATGGAGATCAGATAGAAGCTGGGATGTCGGGTAGGTCTGTGGTTGAGTGAAGCTTTCTTTTCTTTTTCTTCCCAACAGTCAAGCCGTGATTTAGACTGGAAATAAAATGACTTTGTCCTTAGCATGTACTGCTTATAGTGCAGTCTTCAGGGATGTAGAAAACAGGGCCACTTTTACAACAAGGAGGAATAAATGATGGTGACCTCAAAATTATCATAATTCAGGTCCAGGAAGACACATAAAGTACATTTTAAAGTACGTGAATAATGATGTGAATTAGTTATTTTAATGTCTTCCAAGTGTACTTCATTTTGAATGATATTCTCTGATAGCATACACATGGTAAGGTATAATTGAAAAAACATGCAGCTGAATGGTTGAATGCAAAGTATAAATATACAGCTGCTAGCAGGTCAGAAGTCAAACTAGTAAAGCATATGCCAAATTCCCTTAGGGATCTCATTAGTGTATGATTGAATATACATGTAGAGGCTAAATGAATATCACTGTTTGGGTCTACAGCAGATGAGACAATGACTAATCAATTGTAATTAGGGTTAGATGCTCTTATTGACCCACATGTCTAGAATTAAATGCCCCACTCGGAGATTGCTGAGGAGTTGAAAAATATATATGAATCTGTTTATGATAGTATGAGTATTTGAAAAAAATATTCTGAGCACAATTGCAACATTTTTTAAATGGAATGTCACTAGAGTCATTGCAAGCCAAAGCACTGAAGAATTCAGTTAGTCCTAAGATTACTCTTGGTCCAGGAAAAAGTCTGTTGGATACTGTGGAGTTGGGTGTAGTATCTGAACTTAGATACAATCATATTTAGGCTCATGTTCGGCTCCTCCCTAAAATAGCAACCACTTGCTTTCTCTCCTCCACCCTTAGTGCTGCATTTTAATCATAACACACCCTGAAATAATTATGGTTTAAAAAAGGAAAGCTGTAAGTCTAATACTATTGATTAATCAGAGAAATTTTTAAACATTTGTAAAGGAGTGTGATTTTCATTTCTGTCTGGAATCCTCCTTATTCTTCTCAGCTTGCTTTTCTCCAGTTTTCTCTTTCACAGTGTCAGCACCTTTCAGCACAGCATCATCAGCCCCCAAAATCTCAAACAGCTCTGGCTCGTCTAGGGACCCATAGGAGTCAATGTATAAACTCAAGTTCACAAACTGCCATTATCTGCCCTCACTCTGTGAAACCGAGGAATTCAGATGGCCTGTTGAAGGGATGTGCAGATAGACATCGCCACTGCCCGCGCTCTGCAGTGCCATGGGCTTGGCAAGCCCTCGTTTTTGCCTTCCTCCCTCTGTGTTTTAGATTTGGAATTTGCTGTTCTTTGATGGGTTTTCTGCATTTGATGATACTACAAATGTTTTATGTTTGGTGAATAACCTCCCCCACTCTTTCTCCAACTTGTTTTTCTTCTAGTGCTCACAGTATATATACATACTTGAACAGTCACCTGGATCTGATTAAGAAATCTTTGCCTGTGGGTTTCCTCACTGTTGATTTACATGTTTGGCCAGATTTCCATGGTAACAGATCTCCCTTAACAGATCTGACACTAAAGGGCATGGTAAGAAACAGCCTGTCTTTGCAAAAAGGTCAATACAGGGTAAAAAAAAAAAAAAAAAAAGCTTGGAAGGAACTTTTTTTTTCAATTTTGAGCATACTCCTCCTTAGCTATTTAAACTATCCCATAGGATTTGGGTTTCTTGCTGCATTTCAAAGTGTGCTAATGTTACAGTAGAAAACCAGAGATCATTGTAGCTGAGATATCACTACAGCCACATTTATTTTCTAAAAATATGAGGAGTGTTGTGTGTCTCCCAGTATCTTTCCTAGGAATCACATTTCAGAGCACTGACTAGCAGTCCTTGCTGTTGTTAACTCACCTGTCTACTGAATTTTGCCTATCTGTTGCAATGAATTTCAACACAAGTTTGGGTATGCCTATCTGGGAAAGGAAGGAAATATTCTGAGGAGAGATTGCTTGATTTAAACAGATGAATATTCAGTAAATGTGCTGTATTAGAGTTGTTGGGTAGTAAATTTAAACAGAAACTGAAAAGCTCCTCTGCTTATGGTTAAAAATGAGCATAGATGCTCTCATGATAGAAAATATACAACCATGGTGCTTCATACATCTTTGTTCAAAGATAAAGCTGATCTGATTCTGGCTTGCGGTTTAAAAAATGCTACTTTTGGAACTCAGAGGGCTTGAAAGACTGTGTTCTGTACAAAGAAATTTTCAGAGCATTGCAGTCTGGAAGCAGAAAGAGCAGCTTTTGGAAACTCACCAGAGAACCTCTGCTGGGGAGATTTTCAGTCCGTCTTTAAACGTTTAGATGTTTCTCTTCACTGAACTTCATGGTGGTAGATCAGCTAGGTCACAGCACACTGCACTGTTACTGTACAGGACCATAACAGAAGAATGTCATAAGGATATAATTTGATGATATCGAAATACCTGGTGATTAATGCGAAGATGTATTTCAAAATGCCATATTGTCCTTGAAGTGAGTATTTCAAGCTACTCACCAGCACCAAAATGTGCTGCATTTGAGGTTGAGGTAGGAAAGGGTAGGCGTAAGCAGTACAACACGCTTTAAACCACAAATGAGGGAAACATTAAAAAAAAATAGATTACATATATTTTTGGGTCCTAATAATAGCTGTATTATTTTATGAAAGAATTATATGCTGCAGCAGAATCAGAATTTCCTTGCTATGATGGTTGTGTGCAAATAGTGGTAATAGCAACAGGTTTTTTCTGCCGCAGTTATGGCTGCATTCAGGTCTTGCCTATGCTGATATTAATCCAGAGTAACTACAGTGCAGTATTGATTTATGTCAGAGTAAAGGAGGTTAAGATATAGTCTTTAATTATTAATTGTGTTTCAGTGTTAGGGTGCTTGGAAGGGAGGGGGAGAAATGCTTTTAAAAGGTTATTTTTATGTAATAGCATTTTCATATTATTACGTTAAATACATTCACGAGCAATATCTGAGTCATAACATAAAACTGTCAGAGTTAATCTATCTCTAATCCCATACAATATGCTGCTTGTTCTTTATTTTTTTGCAAGAGCAAGAACAATTTATGTGGTTCTTTCCCAGATCAGGAATAACATGTTTAACATAACATTATGTGTACTGCTCACAAAAGCAGGACTTAGAATTAACACTTAAAACTTGTTACAACAAGAAACCATAGAAAATAATAGAGTTTTACTTTGGCTGGATTTGTACATTTTCTTTTTGATCTTTGCACAGGTTGTTGGACTAACATTGTCTCGGGGTCTGGATGAACTTGCCCTTATCTACTTGGCCACGATTCAAGCCATTGCAGTAAGCCATTTTAAATGCATAAAAGAATAAATTAATTGTCTCATGTTCTGTGGCGGACTGATCATTCCCTTCTGCTAAACAGATTTCTAATAATAGGTGAATTCACTTAATGGACTTCTTAAAAGAGCAAGATACTGTTTACCCACATTGGTGACTACTCCGTACTGTAGGATAATCGACAGACTGTGGAGAAAATGTTCCCCTAAAAAGTTTTCTCCTGATTACAATTCTGTAAATGGAGCTTTTACCTCTAGTTCAGATGTGTGGAAAAAGGCTGATACTATATGGGGTAGTGTTAACATCATGGGCTGACTGGAGGGAAGCTGAGAGAGCGGGGAAAAAAAAAAGCTGTGGCAATTATATGAAGGAACTTGCGCTCCCCTAAAATGCTTCAGCTTCAGATTGTTCCTAAATCCATGGATTTCCCCTGCTTGCCTGTTAGATGAGTCAGGACTCTGTACTGCAGCGAGTCGAGTCGGAGTGGGTCTGTGATTCAGTTCAGAACGCTACAGCCCGAAGAGACCAGATCGCGTTCCTCTCTCGGTTTCCCTGCTGCAAGGCAAGCAGTTGTCTCCTGTGTAGCATTTCCAACCCGTGGCTGTGCTTCTGTAAAAGCAGACAGAGGGACTGTCTTTATGAAAACGTCCTTGATGTTTGCTAACATGCAGAGATGGGTAATTGTATTGGAATACTTTTGTTTCTGCCCTAATTTTCTCTGGAACCCAGGATTTCCAGTTCACAAGAAGTTCTATTTTGAAGTGAAAACCTGGGTCAAAGATACTGTTTTTAAACCCTGGTGCATGGTATTTTCAATGGGGCATGCTATCCCCAGGCATTTGGTGACTGGAATCGACATTCCTTTAACATCCTTTTTGTGAATTTTTTTTTTTTAAAGTTTGTTGGACTGGAAGTGTTTTTGCAAAACATTAACAGTTTGATAAATTGGCGAGTTTTCCTGACAAAACTCCATTCAGTTGGAAAACTTCCAAACTCCTCTACTGGTTAAACAACAACTTTTCTAGGCTGGGTCAGCCATCTGGGCTATAGAGGGTGGGCGGCTGCTGTAAATTTACTATGAATTGTACATCTTATGTGTTAACCCTCCCTCTTCAGCAAATAACAGGAACTTAACCCCAGCCTGGAATTCATTGTTGTGAGTTTTGATCCTTTTTATGATGAATTTAGCTTGGTTTTACCTGGTGCTTCAGGATAATCCCACCATTTAAATAAGAATGTCTAGAAGAGTTTAAACAATGCCAGCGACTGATACTGCCCCTGAAAGAAACTTTCCAGTATTGAACAGGTGCTCCGTTATTATATCGTGCTAACGAAGTGGAAACGTTCTCTGCTGGAAATCCTGGGAAAGTCACCTATTATCTCATTATATGATACAACTCAAATTTTATTGTAGAAGGCAAATACTGTGTTGAACACTAAATTCAGCATCTGCATATCTTTTTGATAGCTAATTGCTCTGCTTGTGAGATTCAATATAAAAAGGCCATACTGTAGTTTTCTTTTCATTGTAAGTTAACAGAAATTCATTTTTCCTAAACCACTATTGAAACAGTAACTAAAAAGTAGACAGAGTAGACCTGGTTTTGACTTGATATATTTACTAATTGCTAATGTGATGCCTAGGAAATTTAATTTTCCTCCCATACTCTGTTGCTCCCAATTTCAGCTTCACTTTTGTTGAAGGAAACAGTTCTAGTTCAGGACAGCGCCAATCCTGTAACGTTAGCTGTCTTCAGTGGGCGCAAGATAAACTTCAAACCTAAGTAAAAATCTTGTAAAAAGTGTAGGCCTGCCCACAGAATGTTAATCTCTCGTTTTCCTTTCAGCAGTAGACGCTTTTTTCTTTTTATATAAAATTTGCATTTGAAGCCCCTCAATTTGCATTTTCTCCAATCCAGGATTAAATTAGTTCTCCCCCACCCACAGTGAAATAAGTCTGGCTTTAATTTAAATTGCTATGTGAATACAATTTTCCAGGCAGGTAAACACTAAATAATTTTCACAGCATGTTCTTTCTCAGGGTCTTTGACGTGTGTATGTTGTGAGAGAAGTTGTTAATAAATTTGAATTTCAGAAGTAGTGAAAGAGAATATCCTTTTAACTATTCACTGCAAAATGCCATGCAACAGTTAGACGGATGAGAACATGATCAGAGATATAATTGTGGCCGTCAAGCCCGTTCTGAGGAGACAGACTCTTTTTAGAGCAGTTTATTTTTCCATAATTAAAATTGTGGCTGTGTGATTTGGAAATTAGCCCTCTGTGTCAATAGGGAAGCGATGGATTTAGTCAGCTGGTGTTGCGGCTGCCAAAGTTCCTCATAACCGCTTGCCTGAAAAACCATAATATATTTGAAGGCCTATCCAGAGTGGTGCCAGTCATTCACAGCAAATGTCTCCAGTCTGATGCACTCTGCTAGCTTCTATTTTCAGTAGCTTTTATTTGAAGAGGGGTTTATAGCAGGCTGCAGACCTCTTAATGAACTTGCAGCATAGCGTAAAGAAAACGTAAACGTCAGTTTGTGAAAACTTTAATCAGATCGTGTTCTGTGGGGAATCTACCTACAAAGAGTCGGCTTGGGCAAAATTTTGGCTTGAATTTGGCATTTTGTCAAGTCTGAGCTTCAAAATTAACTTCCCAGGTATTACAAAGTGCTAGGAATTACTTTTGGACAAATAGTTTGTCAAAGAAATGGAAAATGTTCTTGCAACAGGAAAGAAGGAGAAGGTTGACTTCAGGGAGTAGCTGGAGGCAAGCAAAGCAAACAAAAAGAGAAAAGATTTTTTTAGAATGGCAAAGCATTTGCTTTCATCATTCACAGAGCAGAACACTGAGCTGTTCTAATTTGAGTTTCTCAGAATGGAGACTGTAAATGAAAAGTTTAAAAATGTGCCTACATTTTAGATGTTTCAATTAATCCAGGCATGAAGTGGAACATTTTATTTTGCATAGGGCAAAGGCCAAGAGAAATAGTTAAACCAATACAAAATTCTTCAGGTTTTCCTTTTTGCTGAAAAGACAGAAAATACAGTTTTTTATTTGCTCCTTTTTTTGTTGTTTGCTATTTGGCTTCAGAATTGAAATCTCTTTACTGAGAGTGATTTTCAGATGCTGTTATACAAAGTAAATGGAAGTTTTTGATGGGGATGTCTTTGCCATGTAGGTTTTAGTTCTGGATCTGGAAATGCTTTCCATACTCTGCTGTGCTTGGTCACATCAGCTGCTTATCACTGCCGTCAGGTTTTCCTGGCGCCCATTTCTGTGTCTTCTCATAATCCTTGTCTTCACCCTTGTCCGTACTTCCCCGTAAGCCCCATTTCCCTGTATTATTGTGTACTGGTACATCTTCACTTCTTCAGCCAACCCCAGGATGTTTACTGCAATATGCTGTGCCTATGTACTTCCCAATTCTTTGTGCCATCTGTTTGATTTTTCTAGTTCTTAATTACAGTGCCTGCTACTGGCTGGAAGCTAAGCAGAGGCTGTACCCCTGCAGGTCTGTTCCCAGCCCTCGGGTTACTGGTAGGGGCAGTTAGTAGTATCATAGTAATATCATTCTTTTTAGCAAATTGTGCTTTAAGATCTGTTCCTGTGGCTGCTCTCCTGTGCTCATCTGTTTTTCTGTTGTCCCCCCCCTCTTTTTGAAGTTAGGAACAAGACATATTTTGGAAACTATGCAGGCTGCAGGGCATCATATCAACACGCTGTTTCTGTGCGGTGGGCTGAGCAAGAACCCTCTCTTTGTGCAGATGCACGCTGACATTACTGGTAAGTTAGAGGAAGTGCGGGGAAAGGAGTGTAAACTACTTTATTTTAGGTGGCTAAATACTTTGGAAAAATAAATACTTTCTTTATATAGAACTGTATTTTGCTTGTTGGCCAAAAAGGGTGTAATGAAATGTTACTTCCTGCAAGACTGAATTTCCTGAAATTTAAAGGCATTTGAATAACACAGAGATGCGGTGCAAACAAAGCTCCATACTTTGTATTGTTAGAAAACAGACTTCAGGAGAAACCTCCAGCATGATTTCCAGTCTGCGGATCTTAGACTTGCAGGTTTTTTAGGGAAGTGCAATGGAACAAATATAAAAACTTTGTATGAAATTTTTAAAACTAATGTGTATAAATTACATGTCAGAGATGTTTCTTGCGATCAGATTTTTAAAAATTATTCTAAACGTTCTCTAGAAATTATTCCATTCAGTCAGGTTACAAGACGTTCGTTAGATGAGGGTACTGCCCACTACATTTTGTGAGCATGGTTTGCTTAAGATGTGTTTTACTAAAACCTCTGTTAGCTTAATGCTGTTTGAATTCTTTTGGACTTCTGACACTTCCTGCTCGTGCTGGGCATTGTATCCATTATATAGAACAATTCTTTTCTGAATTGCATCCATGTCTGTATCATTAATATGGTTTAGGGGACAATTCCTGGATCCTTGTTCCTGCATGGTGTTGCATTTGGTTTTGTAGAATTCCTGATGGGTGGAAGGTCCTGGGTGTGTGGTTCATTACAAGAGGAGGTCTCAGGCTTGCTTGCATAGTTTTTTTGGTCTCCCTTAAGCCTGTGTGTGTTGGACATCTTAGCACACCTGTGAGTCAGTTGAATATACTTTAAAAAAATGTGGAAAAAATAACAAAATTTAGTGTAAAGGACTTCAGAGGGACTTTGAATGATGTGTGTTTTGGGTATATTTCAAATTAAGACCAGTTGAGCTGTCATGAATAAAGTTTAAGGCTCAGATTTGGGGCATTTGGTCTGGAGATCTGACTTG
The DNA here is from genome assembly GCF_000690535.1 of Cariama cristata. Lineage (NCBI taxonomy): Eukaryota > Metazoa > Chordata > Aves > Cariamiformes > Cariamidae > Cariama > Cariama cristata. The sequence continues at coordinate 52,307 of NW_009612404.1, forward strand.
CCCTAACATCAAACCACACTTCATAACCTTGATGCAGGAGGGAAGATGAAGATATGCTTTATATACTTCCCTGAGTTAAAAACGGAAATGGAGACTCAAAAAGCATAATGCCTATTGACCTTAAAATTCACTAAATACATTGTAGTCAAAGTGAAGCTTTCTGTTTGTGAAAAATTATATTGTCAAGTCCATGCCTTTCCTTATATAACTCAAATGTTTTAGGTGAATTTCAGCTACATGTAGAGTTGGGATGCCGGTTCATAATGTGTAAAATAAAAGATCTGTGAAAAGGTATTCTGATTAAAATGTAATCAGAAGTTCTTTGACTGTAACTAATGGCCAAGTACAATTCAGTACAAAAAGGCCTTTTTGCAGCCTGGAGTTCTCCCCCATTTGTAAAATCAGTGACTGACAAGGGATGTCAGAGTTCATCTAACTGAAATGCTCTTGGTTATGTTGAACTCATTAGAGCCTATCAGATAAAATAACTAACATTCCAGGATCAATCCCCCATTCTTTCCCGAAAAGAAAAAAATCTGAATATATTATTGTTAGCTGCAAATGCCCATGACTCAGCCATGCAGACATCCAAAAGATAATTTCGCAGGCCACTTAAAAAGTATCTTGATCTTTTTGTTTGCCTAGTAAGAATTCTGTATTCATTCTGATGATGCGGGAAATGTGCAGTAAATTTTAGAGCATGTTGAAAATTGCTTACTGCTTCAACGCCTGGCAAACAGCCGTGTAGCCATAAGCTTGAGTTTTAGATTTTCTGTTCCGAGTTGACCCAGGTCCTGAGCCGTGGTCCATCTGAACCGGAGGAATGTTCAGGTGATTGATCCTACACTAATGTGTTTCAGGTGGGTTGGTTTGGTCAGAGAAATTTAAAGGATGCTGTAATTACACTCGTTTGCTGTTAGCAGTCATTCCAGCAATCAAACAACAAGGTCTTACTATATCCGCTTTCTTTCCCCGTCACTCTGCCTGTGCTAAGTGTAGGCAGAAATGGCATAAAGACTGCCGTGGCACCTTTATGTCGCTCACTGAAAGCTGGTCGTAAGGAGCTTTACGCTGGTGGAACAGTGCAAAGTTAGCATAATATAACTGGATGCCTGGGGTGCAAGGTGAATTTGCTTTGTATCAATAATTGTTCCTTATATTAATAATTTTATTTCTCATTTTGAAAAGTGTGTATTTGCCTTTCCCTCTGTAGGAGTTGTTCGTGGCTCACTTTAGATCTTCATCCAAATTTCAGCTCCTTCTAATCTTGCAGTTAGCTCTCAGGAGCAGCATTTTTTGGGGCATAATATCATTGAGGCTATTCACAGAAGGAAGCTTGCCTCCCACCACTGTGTTTGCATCAACATTCATTGAATGAAACTATCTCAGTAATGGAAATACAGACACATGCCAAATACTGTAGGAATATTAAATTTTTTGGCTTAGTGAGGATAAGCATCTAAATTGCAGCTAGAAAAGTATTTAGAGTTATGCTATTGTTTTAGATTTTTAAGGAAAATTAAGAAAGCAGGCTGATTTTTTTTTTTGTTAGTCTTTTTCTGGCTCTTTTTACACTAGTAATACAGGTCTTCGAAATCTTTGTGTGAACTGAGGGAAAGTATGTTCATGGGTGATGAAACAGTAATTTTTAGTTCTACTTCAGAATATATATTGAGTTTGTTTGTTTGTTTGTTTTTTCCAGTGTTTTAATCTTGTTTTCAAGTATCTGGCATAATTTGGAGGGCAAGATTTCTCTTACTATTTCATACATAGCTTGTGAAAGTTTACTAGTCATATTTTCATGTCTTCCAGCAAAACCAGACTGGCTTTGTTGCCTATGTATTTAAAAACAAACACAAACAATCATCTTTGTTGTTGTTGTTAGTTGCAAAAGAAACAAAAAGCATACCACCCTGTTTTTCCCTCGAGGTCAACTTTTAATAGGCACGTGGGTTTGAAGGGTGTGGGTAACAGGTTTATACCAAGCCCTTTGAGATAAATAGCCGGTGTGAAAGATCTGGGGATTTGTTCTTTGTATGCTTTATGTTCTGCATTAATAGTTTGCTGAAATTGTTTTATTTAAATTCTGCATTTTTCTTGGAGCGTGGAACCACAGAGCAGAGAAATTTACATTAATCTACGGTAGACTGTAGCTCTGAATGGATTTGTGAACATGGTTTTCAAGTCCTTTTTGATTCCTTTTTTCTTTGTCTTTTTTGCTTTAATTATGTATTGTGCCGCTCGTGCAGTACTGCTCTTTTCTTCCTAACTGAGGCATGGCTTTTCTTGTATAGGCAAGCCTGTTGTCCTGTCCAAAGAAGTGGAGTCTGTTTTGGTGGGTGCTGCTATTCTTGGAGCTTGTGCTTCTGGGGATTTTGCATCTATACAGGTATGCAGTACCGATTTTTTTTTTTCCTTTTTTTTTTTTTTATTTTTAATGTGTTTTGCACTTTGACATTTGGCACCATGCACAAACTTTTAATTCAAGTGGAAAAGTTTGTACCTTCTGCACAGCCGGATAAGAGCCAGCATCGTTTTCTCTCCACCCTCTTTTTAACTCCGTATGTTATTTAGGTGTATTGAAGATTCATTTGTCTTTTGACTGTAGGGACATGCAGGTAGAAGTTGCTGTCTATGAATTTAGACCATATAATTTTACAGACAAAAAGGAAATTTGGCAAGGCTCTGATCCTGCAAGAAGGTCACAGTTTCATCTCAGTTATGTTTGTCCTACTTTCCTTCTTTCATATTGAAGAATGTTAAACATAAGAAACAACATAGCGCTATTTCTGCAGTAAAAAATGACACACCTATACCTCTTGTCTTGCCCACAGTGAATGCAGAGTTAATGATGAGGATGGAACTTCATGTTTTTTCATGTTATTTCAATCCATTAACAGTTGTAAAAGTAGCAGTAAGGCTTTTATGTTCAGTGGATCAGCCAAAGCACGACTTAGCTGCTTTTATATGAACAGCAGTAGTATACGAAAACCTGAAGAAGGGTCTGAATGTCTGAAATCATATCTGTTTTCCCACCTTGCAATTCCACTGGTATAAGACATGTCCTCTCCTCATGCTACACAAGGACGCTAAACAGTACACTGCATCCAGTTGGACAAAATTATTTATCAGAATGGTCCCTAGATACACTTTCCTTTATAACATCAGGCACAGATATTTGTAGATGAAATTTTGCACAAAAACTTAGATGAATGTATTTTCTGAATGGGGAGGTCAGCTTCTCAACCTAGTTAAATTGGTGCCATTCCACTGGAATCAATAAACAGCTCAACGTAAGCTGAGGAACTGGGCCATGTTTGGCATTTTTCCAAATGTAAAATTTCCAAATGTGGATATTCTACACTGCTGTGTAGGTTAGCAGGAAGAGCCGTTTCCTTTCATAAGATTTTTTCCATTAAAATTAATCCCATTGCAACAAATATGTAGTACAACATATATATCTGTATTTAATAATTCTAGTGCTTGTAAGGAGGACTTCTTTTAATAAATGTAATTTCAGTAGCAACTTTTGGTGACAGGACTTCATGTTTAATTCTTACTTTTCTATTAATCTTCTGCCTTCAAATACAGATATTTCATTCCAAGTTTAAGATGTTACTATGCAATAACTGAACATCTCGAAAGTGCTTTTATTAAGTCTGTCTTCATAACCATTAGAAAAATCTAATGCTGTGAAATTTTCTGTGATGTGTTTTTATATAATTTTGGTGTATTCATCTACGTTTAGTTTTTAACCCTGCCCTTATACATAAAAATATTTCAGAAGCACATCCAATAATGTCAGAACAGATATGTGTATTTTATACATACACACATGTCAGTCTGCATAGCACACTCCTTCAGAGATCGTTTTTGTTGAAACTAGATCCTTTGAACCAGCAATGTCACAGACTTTTTAATTTAAAAAGTGTTTCCTCTTTTTCTGTTATGGTATGTCAGGAGGTACCTGCCTCTTTGGTTATGGGACTGGTTTTTGGCTTCTCATAAGTACAGTGCAGGTTCTGTGGGTCTTCCTGGAGTAAACTTCTCCGAAGGGCTTACCTGTCACTGTCAGGAGCCTGACTTCATGATTCCTTATGCTCCCTTCCCATTTCTGCTTGAATCAAGTAAGTTAATACCAGTACATAAAGAAAAAGAATAAATACAAATTGCAGTCCAGTGCCTCAGCACTGCATAAGGAGTCTGGTTTCCCAAACACAGCCTCTGCCTTTTTCAGTACTTCGGCAGCTGTTGGTGTAAGGTCTGGTTCCAAGGGTTTTGCTAGTCAGCAGGAGGGTTTCCTTTTGTTTCACTGAATTACAGGTCAAGCCCATGGGCTTCCCTGGGATATCTCTGAAACAGAAAAGGGGAAAGTAGTTTGGAAACTACTGCTATTATACATCCCACTGGGCATTTGTACCGTGTTTCTTTCCATCGTACTGCCTGTGGTGATCAGTGGCAGCCAGGTGAGGCCCTGAATCCTGTCCAGGATGCCACAACATCTCTGCAGTATGAAGAAACCACCCGCTAAGGCTTTTGCTTAGTGTGTGTTCACAAGAGTGCCATTAAAGAGGTGCCACCTATGGCAATATCAGTTGTATCATGCAGCAAATATGTTAGATTATGTAAAAATATTTTTAACAGAATTCAACTACATGGGATTAAGAAACAAGAAACTGAATAAATGTCTTTCGGGGAGCAGGGAGGCATGAATACATATCTAGCATTGCGGTTCAATAGCCACCTCTTACATTGCTTTTTCCAACACATCTCCCAAAACAAATGTTTCTTAGAGGTGCTGCTGCAAACATTCAGCATCGTTTTAGTCTTTGCAAATAATAGAGATTATTACCTGTCCTCTGATAGATTGATTGTGCTTAATTATTGCGCTTTCCAAAGCTCTTTGTTTGCTCAGTCTAATAGTAAAGGAGAGAATTGTGGGGTTTTTACCAATAACCTCTTTCCTCATGTCTATAGTTGTTTGAGGGGGAATTTTTTCCTGTATTTGTCCCAGTGACTGGTCACATTTCTCAGAATGATTTTTGGACATTTCCACTCAGTGTCAAAATCAAAACGCTTAAAAGCTCTCTGGTTTTCATGGGTTGGCTGTTCTCCATTTTCTAAAAGTCAAGCATCTTTAGGACAACTTGCAAATAGCACCCAAAGCCAAGGTCCCTCAAAATCACTTCTGATAACCTTAGTCCGGCTTTAACAAGCTCTGCTGACAAAAGGACTGGCTGCTGAACAGGCACGTGAAACCCAGTAGTGATCAGCAATAGCAGTAGTGCTGCCAGGCTTCTGCCAGGGAATCTCCTACAGAAGTATGTGCACGTGTGCTGTGTAGTATGTACACAGCGAGTGATGCTTCAGGGAGCTGGTGAGCCTATGGAGCAGGGCTGTTCTTGTGTCTGCATGCAAAATCTGATGCTTTGGGGATGTAACGTACATTATGTGTTAGGGTTGACCTGCTTTTGTGTTCTGTCAGTGTATGGGTTTGGGGCATGGGGCAGCTGAGTCAGAGCCGCTGCTCTGGCGGTCTGCTCTTCGCTCAGAAAATCTGGACACATAGACAAGGTCCTTAGAATCTACCAGGGCAACACTTTTCAACAGAGGAAGGAAAAGATGGGTCAACTAGGGAAGACCCAACTCTATGGTAACCTTATATAGTAATTAGAGTTAGGCTTTATTTAGCTTTACAGTTAAGAAGTGCATTGAATTGGATGGTATTTCCTTAGGGGTCAAGCATGTGGCTGTGGTGGTTGCTGTTACTCTCATATTCCTGTTCTATCCTGATGCTTAGTCCTGTGGCATTCCATCGCTGGGATTTGGAAATGGGGAGGTATCTGCTTCAGAGGCACACTGGAGGATGGTTTTTCCAAGGACAGGCAGCTTAGTTACCTATACATCTCTGCATGATGAACCCAGTCAGAAGTGTACGTGAGACAACAGGATTCTCAGCCTTCACTTTCTTGGGCAGTTGATCATAGTGACTGGAACACTAAAGAGCTTTTCCTCTATCCTTTTGTATCCCTAAATAAGTTTCTTCTCACAAAGAAACAAGCACCAATGTACCTCCTATCTCTTTTCCCGTTCTATATTATAGCAGTGACTATTTGCAGGATGCAGCGTTTTCTTCTAATTCGTAATTTTCATGTCTTTTTATTTCTATTTTGAGTGACTTGTGGAGTAAAGGTTTTCATGCTTTCTATTGACCACATCTATATTAGTACCAAAATTCTCAGTATGCTGAACCTTTACAAAAAAGCATTGGAAATTAAGGTTATTGCAAAATTTGTAACCATGCAAGTTAATTTGCTAGATTCTAGTGTCGTCTTAAAAGCTCAAGCCTCTTGAAGCTGCAGTTTCATCTTTAGGTAATTCTAACAAGGAAAGATTTATAACCTCCATCTCTCTCATGCCTGGCCACCATATGTTGTTGCTTCAAAGAATGTTGACTTCCCTATTTTTCTCTTCATTTACTCTCCCTGCGTTTTTCTCCTCTGTGGTAAAACTGAATTAGAACAATTGACCTATCCAAAAAGAAAAAAGAACATGCAGTGTGGTGAGTTCTTTCTCATTTCATCTTTTGGTTATTTAGTCTCTAGAACCTCTGGAAAGGGGAGAAAATCTTCTGAATTTCTTTTTGCCATTTGGGTTATCTTTTAATTTACCCCATACAACTGCTATGCCCTTTTTCTTTTAGTGGTTTTGTTGTGCCTATGAGCTGTAACACAGGCCTGGCTGGGTCACAGAAGGCAGTGCTGTGTCAAATAGTATGACATAAGGATTTTTGAAATACACACTGTATTTTTGGGTTTTGGATTTTTGATATATGTGCTGCATTGAATGAAATAACCTTAACATTGCTGGCTTAGGTGGGTCAATTTATTGGTTCTAGCTGTTCCTGTCATGCTGAGCAGCAGGATCCTGGTTTTCTATGTGATTGTTTCTGTAGTAAAAATATAGTTTCCAGTTTAGCAAGCCAGCAATTCCTTCTCAGTAAAAATGTTCAATAAATAAATGTCAAAGTTTCCAGTATATCCTCGTTACTCTGCCTCACTTGTATGTAATTGAAAATGGGAAGAAGGTGCTGTTTGGTTTGGCAATCATCCAGCTCTTTTTTTTTTGGATAGCCTACTCTTTGGGACAAAGCTGTACACCAGGGAACAGGATTACTGCCTTATAAAATCCTGCAGCCCACTGACTATTGCTTAATTGCATATTAAAGCAATTAATAAAATCACTTGTATGAAACCAGATTACCAAATTTATTTTGGATTTGCTATCTTAATGTGGGTCATTTTTACTGGCCAATATGGAAGAAAAGAAACTTCATGTGATTTACTATAATACATTTTACTGGTAACTCTCTAATCAGCTTTCCGTAATCATTTTTGGTGTAAAACGTTGAGCTAGAAATTAGAGTCTACGTGGCTACAAGATTTTTCATGTATAAAATTGACTTTTAAGGGAGGTGTACTCTTTTCTTTGTTAATTTTGGTTGTTATGCAAGTTGGTGGTATATCCTGCAAAAAGATAGGGAAAAGCTCTTTCATTGTTTTTATAAAGCAAATTGGAGGTATATAAAAATTAGGCAGATTCTACAGAAAGAGGTGTTAGGTAATTACCAAATGTGAATTAGCCGAATTATTTAGCAGCAGTAGCAGTTGAGCAAGTGATGTACCCCTTAGGTACAATTTGCGTCCCTGGAAGCAGCCCTAGAAGCTATGTGGATCGTGGTCACCTGGCTCGCCTTCAAGATAACAGGCATAGAGTCCATAACTATGAGGGAGATATATTGCAGACAGGGGTTTGAAGTTATGATGGTGCAGGGGAAATGATTCACTTACAACTCTGTACTAAAGGAACTCAGAAGAGTTTTGTTTGTGCACTGCTTGGTTATGCTTAATTTAATGGACATCTCTCGGTTGTCTAAGGAAGTTGTTGGGTGGTATAGCACATTTGATAAAATCAAATGACAAAACCCACAGATAACACAAGTTTCCTAAAGATCAACCAGGAAGAACTTGCGATATGGAGTCTATTCGCCTCTTAACAATGAAAATGTTACAGACTGTCATGAATGTAAAGAAGTTCTTCAGTGCAACAGTTAGTCTGCAACCTTGGTAATGGACCAACTGGCAATTGTGAACAGACAACATTTCATAAATACACCCATAAATAGTACTGGGATATAGTCAACATTTCTGCTGACAGAACTGGAGGGGATTAGCCTATTTCCATTTCTGGATCAGGCAGTCTCTGGTGTAATTTTGTTCCACTTATTTCAATGGACGTGCTTCAGCTGATGATCTGATCCTCTATTCCTCTTCCAAAGTATTACCTGTCAGGTCACGGACTGAAATTAATACAAGCGTTTTGTTGATTTCCATATTTTCAAAAGCAAGGATGGAGTGAAAGATCAGGGAGGGGATAGTTTTTTCCTTAGAAATGGTAATAACTTGGGAAATCAAAAGAGGAAATAAAATGACTTCTCCCTGTTGAGTTGGGGAATGTAGCCTTCCCTCACCTCATTAAAAATTTAAAGCACTCTTGTTTTTGAGCAGGGTAAATTAGTAATTAAGTGCTATAATCAACTTGTGTAAACATAATATTGAAGGAGAGCAGCAAATTAATCATTTCGTTGGCTTGCCGTACCAAATTAATGCACCTTTTAGTAAAGGCCTTCCTGCCGTGTTGGGATGGTTTTTTTTCCTCCTGTTCCTTTAATCAGAGGATTTGGAAAAGGCAGAGGAAGGAGATGGTTGTTTGTAGGCACCATGCTGTACACAAGGAGCGTGTTAAGGTGCTGTGATCTTGCCTTCCTTTTCTTCAAAAGTTCCAAATCTGTACATGTAGAGTTTGAGCCCAAGGTTTAGTGGAGACCATCCTTGGGCAAGGCTAGGTGACAGCTCTTGCTTTTCTGAGTAGTGTATTGGCTGGGTATAGCCTCTTAATTGAAGTGATTTTTAAAAAATTCCTTCCTGGATTGTATATGATCAGTCTCAATTGACAGGACACGTGCTCCATAAAAAAATTACTTTAAATTTCAGTGCCTAGCTTATATATCTACTGTTAGAGACAGTATTCTAATGGTGAAAAGAGCTGAATCCTCACAGTCCATGCATTTGTTGTTCTCTCACTTATGACTGGCAGCAAAGTGATGAAGGGATGTCATGGACACTTCATGATGCGGACTGTACTGCTTGCTGAGAACCAAACTGTTTTCCACATAAGCAGCTGAGATGTTCCACGGCTGTGGAGTGTATTTGCAGCTAACCAGGCCTGGACTCAAAGCAGTGACTCGACAGTAGAAGAACTCTATCCCTTTACCTCTTTCCTTGGTGTTTTGACACTGAAATACATCTTTGTCTAATTGAAAGGGTTTTTTTCCCTTGTGTAATAAAGTTAGATTCAATACGGCATGCATGAAACCACCAAGATACTGGCAATGCCTCTGGCTTTTGTATAGAGTCAGCTGCCTTCTTACCAGAAATCTTTAGAGAAATATAGATGAGAGAGAAAAATTAAAAGGCAGTGATTTGATGGCCACTGTCCAGTTCCTTGTGGCCTAGTGTTTATGGTACAAAGAGTGCCTTTTTAGTTAGCATATTTTGGCCTTACTGTCAGAAGTCTTTGCAGTAAGAGTAAAAAGCAGATGAATCACAACTACTCTTTTGCCCTAAAGGATGATCCTTCTGTATTAAAGCTGAGAAATATAAATGCTTGTCTGTCTCTGCCAAGCACAGAATGAGCTTTCAATCAGTTTGAGAGTGTGGGGTTTTGTTTTTTTTTTTCACTTTTCAAGCCACAATAAATATACAGAAGCGTTTCTACTTTCTTTCAGCTGACTTCAGTGGACAGTATTTCCACATGATTGGAAATCCTCTCTTGGTGGGAGTTAAATCACACATACGAGCACCACTACTTAGAGAGTCGAACAGCTGAGTTGTGGCTGGAGCTGATAGCACGATGCTTTCACAAAAGTGCTAAGAAAAGTACCCTCTGTCTTGTTGCTGTTTACTGACATGTGATACTGGTTGACATCTGTTGCCCTTCTCATTTGAGGACTGTTTGCTTTACTAACTTTAACATTTCCACATTGCTGTGCTGTTGAAGTGCAGATACACAGATCTCCTTGGAGTCCCCAAGGTCCTTTTATGAAAAGCAGAACTGCCATCGCTTGATATCATCCTGCTGGCTGCTTTTTATATTGGAGTTCAGAGAAATAACTATCGCTGTTAAATGTTCTTGGTGGAGTGCGATGTCTAATGGTATATGTTGTCATACATTTGATGTGTTATCAGATCAGTACATACTGAACAGTAGTGTTTGGTTCATTGTCACGTTAGATGATTTGTAGTCAGTTTATATCGCTTGAAATTATTACAGGTAAAAACTTGTCTAAGAAAATGTCAAAGTTTGTTGTAGCAGGTCATATAGCTGCTGAAATGATGGATGATTTTAGTCCGTAATCATAATGCAAAATTCTCAGTTAATGTAAGTCAGTATTGCTCCAGGATTTCAGAGGAGTGACACCAGTTTACTCCAGTGCCCTGATCCAATCAAGCACTTAGGTACATCATCTAACTTTCAAGTGGGCAAGAAGCTCAGTTGAAGATAAGCAGGACTGCCCATGTACTGAAGTACTTTACTGGATCAGAGCCCAAACAGGAATCTGACACACAGTTCACTGGTAGATGACACATCTTGAAATGATAAAGGCTATTAGAGCTCTTGCAATTGGTTCGTATTATTACCCATTCAGAAACAAGTTGTGGATGCTATAGGTAATACAATATAAAGGCGGTGTCTTTTGTTAAGTGCTGTCCTTTTGTGGAGACTTAGCATGCTCCATTTTAAATGTCATCCAGTACATAAATGTTCAGATTTGGAATTTCTCAGTAACTCTTTAACGACAAGGAAAGGCAGCTGCAGTAAGTCAGTGTAATATATTGGCTATAACAGAACTACCCATTTACATTAGCTGAGTATTTGGCCCAGAAGTACTAACGTTGAAGGCAACAATCTCAGAAATCCAGTACTTAAAGATGTGGCCATATTATTTTTCTAAAAGTAGGTGGTTTAATAAAATACCACACTGATAAAATGAAATGAAACATGGCCTTTTATCTGGGCATCAGTGAAAGGAGATGGCGCAGTGTGTGTTGGGATATCAGTGTGACTTACCCGTTTGTTAATTCTGTCTGAGAGTGGTGAAAAAGATTTTATTACTTATTTTTCACATTTATGAGGATAGACTGAAAAAGTAATAAAGACCTCTCAGATGCTCGAATGACCAAAGAAATCTACTTAATCCTCTGTCTTTATGCTGAAGGTGTAGCCGGCTTTGCGCATTGGCATAGCTCCATTGACTCCACCGGAGTTCTGTATCTTGTATGCACATACCTGATTACCGTATTAGAAGCAACCATATGTATATAAATATAATCTCTTCTGTCTGTAGGCTTAATATGTATATTGTCATGTCTTTAGGTTTTAATAAACCCACATCAGCTGATGTTGGCAAAGAATAAGGTTTAGAGTTTTGTTAATCTGCAGAAGTTGAGGCTCCTACTAAACCAATGGTATTCTTCTCATCTGTCAGTAAGCCCAAGACCTGGCACGCAGGAGAAAATATGCTTCCTAGAATAGTTCAGGTTCTGCTGCTGCGTATTTTTGTAACAAACCATGAAATGACCATGGTGAAGTTTGTCTAAGGAGATGTACAATTAGTTGATTTTTTTTCAAGCAGAATAAGGCTAAGATCAGCTTGTAGAAGAAGTTTAATAATATCACAACCTTACAGTTTTTCTAGCTTGCTGGCCCTGTCTTTTCTTGAGGAAAACCATAAATATGAGGAAACCATAAATGTTTCTTTATAGTAGATAGATACTTTCTTTAAAATGTACTGTGATCCATCTCCTTTCTATTTTAAGGACAGATTTTACCCACATACTCAGAGACGTAGCTGAAGTCATTTGGACCTTGGACTCCCCTTCTGTCCAGGCCATTCAAGCAGGGAAAAGTGTGATAGCAATATTTTATAGGAAGAATGAGTACAAAGGAGGATACCATGGATCCTTTGTAACTGTCAGTAGCCAATAAGGTCCTTTTCAGAGCGTGTCTTGCCTAAATGATGTTCGGGGTGTCAAACAAGTTAAAGTCTCTCTGCCCTCACCTCTTCAGTAGCTGAGCAGAACAACCTTCAAGTTGTGCACTGGAGAATTGGAAACTCACTCTGGCTACATTGTGAGATTAATTTTCCATCTGGGATTTGCACTCTTGCTATGTCAGCACAGGGGATCAGACTGTTCTGTGGCAAAGCACAAGCATGTAGAGTCGCAGCGCTAGCTGTCTGAAATGCTTGAGGTTTTTTTGCAATAAATTTTTTGAAGGACATGATGATCGCTTAGTTGTGGGATTTGATGCCAGTGGTTCGTGCCACTAGAACATACTTTTGCCACCCTATATTTGAAGAAGTTTTATAACTTACATGTACTATGTTGTCCTTTCTCCTAAAGATGTCTAGAGGGGTTTGTGTCTCAAAATTTGCCCTGTGTAGTTTAACAAGACTCTGTTTACTATCTAGGCATTTCCAATGCATTTCATTTTATTGTGGTTAACAGTAAAGACATTTTTCTTGATTCCCTTCCATATAATCATGGGTCTGAAATGGTAGAGGAGAGATCCTGTAACTTTTATTACTTTTATTAGCAGTTGAAGGCAGGGGCTTTGTTAGCATACTGGCTTTCCTCATCCTCAGAATTAGAATCCAGTTCTCATTCTCCTTTCTTTGTTCAGCGAAGTCACAGGTTCTTGTTTCCTTGGTTTCTTAGAGACAGATAGACATATTACAACCATTCCCAACCCTTGCTTTCTTTCCTGTTCTGAAGCACCTTTTCACACCAACTGTGCTTCAGCATTTCTGAGGCGCAGTTTGATACTAGAAATTGTTCAGCTAAGTCATAGGCTCTTGTCTCCTCGGTTTCTTATAGACATATTACAGCCATTCCCTTGCTGCCTTGCTTGCTTTCTTGTTTTGAAGTGCCTTTTCACACCCACTGTGCTTAAACATTTCTGAGGCACAGTTTGATGCTAGAAATTGGACAATGATGTGTACAGAGGATCCATAAGAAATTGCTTCATGGCTGTTTTGTTTTTATTGGGACAAGTGTCCACGTAATGATTAGCAAGATCATAATTGTCACTCTTGAGGGAAGTATAGGCAGAAGGGCTAACCACCAACTGGGCATGGAAAAGCATAAGTTGCAAATTTTTGTGCAAAGATACTCCTCCAGATGAGGACTGAAAAACACTAGAAGAATACAAATGAGGAGAACCACTGTGCCCATATCTTGCTGTTCCTTATAAGCATGTATAAGCAGCAGAAGTGAGTTGGATTGTCATCTTTCACAAGTGCAGTTTTCACCTAAGAACAATTGATAGGGGAGGTACGCAATGTGTAGTACTCCTAGGGGCTGCATTACTAAACCTTCAGTACATAAATATGTTTTGACCCATGTAGGGCCTGTTTGTGTGAGCACCTGCTATAAGTTGCTGTTTTCTGCACAGCTTCCAGATAGGCCTTTACCAGGTAGAAATTTTAGGGAGGAATTTTAGGGAGGAATGTGGGTTTGGGAGCTCTGATAGGAGCACATTATTTTATCAAGGAACAGCGTAAAGTGATGTGGCAATGCACTCCTCTCTAAGTGGAATGAGGAACGGTTAGATCTAACCATGTCACTTCTTTTGGAGCTTTGGATGCACAGAAGACCCTCCAAGGGAAAACACTCTAGAAAATAAACCAACTTCTAATCAATATTTTTTCCCCTGAAGGGTCTCTGCATGACAAGAGTATGTGGGGAGGGCTGTACAGTTGCCTAGCCCAACCTCTCCCTCCCAAAACCATGAGGTGGAGGATGATAATGTGTTGCGTTTGGAAGGTCCCTTTGTGGCCCAGCCCTGTAGCTCAGAACTGAGCTAAACACCTTGGATATATTCAGCAATATTTTGCTGAGTCTAGTAGCCTTGTGTCAGACTCCTTTTGCTTTCAAAATGTCTGGTAAGACTTGATTTTTGCCTAATTTTCCCTGACTAATGTATGTTGTCGTGAAATCACTCATTTCTGTTAACTTTAAGTAGTTTAGGTATTGAGTCCTGTATCTGTAGACTAGACTGAGGGAAGCAGTGCCTGAGTGTCTTACAGCAGATAAATTGGATATGTGTTAGCCTCTAGGTTGGAAGCTGGCACTTAACTTAGGTGAAAGACATGAGTAATGGCCCTAAAGATGCTAAGCTGTTTGAAGCCTTTCTGATAAATGGGATCTTCTTGTGATGAGCTATCCTCACTTTCTTTGACTGGTTGGTATAAAAGCTTTGTGTATACAAGCACATTACTCATTATTTACTGGTTGTGGTTGTAAAGTTGTTTAATTTTGCAATAGTCCCATCTAAGGGATGATTCTTGCATTGCATGAAAGGGAGACTAAGCAAGCTTTGCTTTTCATTTGCTTTGTATAACTTTGCCCCTGTGGAAACGTTGGATAGCTAGCACATTTGCCATAAGACACAAAATGCCAAACTTGTGGCTTTCTGGACTTGGAAGTTCCACTCATACCAGAGAACCAGGCATGGAAAGAAAACGAAACATGAGAAAGAAGATAGGTGTGGTGGAGAACGGGGCTTTTCTTTTTTGGCATTAAATCCTTGATATCCCCACCATCTCCCTCTCCCTACCCCCACTCTGATGTTGTTTATTCTTTCCTTTTGTATTTTTGCTGCCTTCTTGTTTGTGCCTCTCTTTCGTTTTTTTTTTTCCCCCCACTATTTTATCTTTTTTTATCTGTTGATTATTCTTCTCTTTCATTTTATTCCTCTTCTTTTGTCCTCTCTCTCTCTCTGCCCCCCCCTCCCCATATCTCAGTCCCTTACCTGTGTCTTCATGTAATAAGAAGCAAAGAGGAAGGGATGGTTTGTGGCTCATTCAGTGCTGATCCCTCAGGTCCACTCTCAAGGTTCACAGGACTTCAGTAAAACGCTGTGGTGTATCCTTTATTTTATGGGTACAGCATATCCACACAGCACTGACTGGGCTGTGCCAGTGTTCTTGGACTGGAAGAGGAAGGATTTATGGTGGTATTGATCACAGTGCTAAAATAAACTGCCCTCCCTTAGCCAGAGGAATATAGGTTTGTAAATGCCAGCGTTTTATACACAAAATGAAGGACACCAGCTAAGGAAGCCAGCTGCCTAGGTTAGCTGTTCAAGATCTGAAAATGGCAAGTCTTTAAAAGCAAAGAGCCAGAAGAAATCATTTATATTAGAACAAATTCTGTCATGAGTCATTTGACTTCTTTTTCTCTTACACACATAGTTTATGTCTCAGGCCTTCTAAGGCCCGAGTAACATCTGATACTCTTTAGGCTGAGCCGGCTCTAATAGGAGTAGGATCCTGCTTCCAGTTACAGTGTACCACTTAGAACTCTATTTAATTTGCGTCTTGTGTTTACAGGCTGTAACTATTACTTATTTGTCGTTTTTATGGTAATAGAAAAGATTGTCTGTGATTCAGTCCTGGCCATGCTGTTGAATAGGTCTGTGTCCTCAGCAGCAGCAGAGACAAAGTGGCCCGAGAGGGGCTTTTACTTTTTGTCTCAATCATGTTTCTCATGTGGCTTCGGTCATGCAGGTCAGTAGGCATGAGCGGGGATGAGGGTCCCTTGCCATCCCTCCCAACCGCTACCTCAATCTAACCATATCAGGAGAGCATTGCTCCACATTTCTCACACAGTTTGCATATGAGCTGCATGTGATTTTTCTTCCCTTCTACTTTAAAAGTGCCAACACCAAAGCGTACACTATCTGGAAAATACAGCTTTGCCTTTTTTGCCATTTTTCTTTCTCTGGTCCTCTCCCTTTCCTTTGTCTCCTCCCTTCTGCTCCCAGGTTTTTGTTTAAATATTTTTACCAGGTGCTTCAGGTGCGAAAATAGTTCATTGCAGCTAGAAGATATGAAAGGTGTATGAATTCTTCAAGTCTTGTTACCTGCTTGTGCCAAGGCCTATACAGACCTGAAAGGGGAAAGTGAAACACAGACAGAAAAGCTTTGTCCCACTCCAAAGCTTACAGGGAAACTGGTACACCCCCCCCCAGCCAGCTTCCCTGGGCAAGGATAACCCTCAGGGCCCACTGCTAAAAGTGACTGTACCTTAATTAAGCAGCATGACTCTTGTTCCCCCTAGTGGCTAATTACACAGGATCTGGTTCACACGAGCATTTCATTTAGCTGCCTTTGAACTT
Source organism: Cariama cristata (assembly GCF_000690535.1). Lineage (NCBI taxonomy): Eukaryota > Metazoa > Chordata > Aves > Cariamiformes > Cariamidae > Cariama > Cariama cristata. The sequence continues at coordinate 68,609 of NW_009612404.1, forward strand.
CCCTGCCTAATTTTCCTCTCATCCACATTTTTTGCTATGTTTTGTAACTTTCTCTGTTTCTCTGAATGATGGCATTTGCCATTCTTTTGATTGTGAATTCAGAAAGCGGGAAAATGTGGATGGATAGATAATACCTTACATCTGCAACGCAGCAATAGATAAAACGATGGCTAGTTAATACCTTGTATCTCCAACACAGCAATAGGATTTCGGGTTGGAGAGGTTTTTGCACGTATTCTACCCATGCATGCTGTATTTTTGCTGCAATGTTAGCAGTAAGAGTTAAGGAAGAAAGGCTTTTCTTTGTTTATCAGCATCCCTGTTCGTGTTGTAACTCCTCAAGTATGAACAGATACGAATGTCCAGAAATGTTAGACACCTCGAATCAGCAGGCTTGTTTAATGTCTTTGAGATAAGAACTGAATTGCCTGGCTTTACAGATCAAACAAATACCACATAAAATGTGGTGTAGTATTTCTTAGTGACAGAGGCAAAAAAAGCTGTATTTGCCCATGTAGTTCTTACTAGCAGCCTGGCAATGGAAGGTAATGCATATATTGGGTGACACTCTGTCATCAACAGTACTAGTTCAAATCTAAGATAAACTACTGTAGTATCAAGTTCTTCTGAGTTTACCTCAGTACAAATAAAAGCAGAATTTTGCAATGAGAAAACAATAAAAATTGCCTAACTCGAGAGTTAAGAGTACATGGGGTTTATTCCCAGCTTTGCCCCTGACTCTGTCTGTGACTTTGGGCAAGTTGTTTAACTTTGTTCTTCATCCAACTGATTTGTGAAGCAGATCTAGTGATGTTTAAGTACCTCAGAGGTTGAGTTTAGAGTTACATTAAAGGTGATAGAATGAAAAGTGCAAAGAAAATGTATAATGATGCTAATGGTGTTGCTCTGGTGGATTAAAATAAGTAAGAATGGAAAGTCTGGTAGACTGACAACTCAGTTGCACATAACTGGAACATCTTTTGACTTCTGAACTGGAAAACAAAATCTTACTTTAGAACTGCAGCCAGTTTATTAAGTGTGGTAATTTTCATTGCTATGCGTATAATATGAAAGATGGCCTACGTAGTGTGACATAACTACAACTCTGAAGTTTATATCAAATGTTAATATTTACGGCATTCATGACTTTTAAAGTTTGTGCTATACATTCACAATGAAATGCAGTTCATGTGCAGAATTCCTATTTTTAGAAAATACTTGGGCAGGAAGGGGCGACCACATTCTTTAAAGCACAAATTCACTCACGGTTTGTATTGGCAATTCCTTAGGAACGACAAAGGTCAATTCAAGATGAGCATTTTCATTCACAGGCTTGTAGCTTTAGACACCTAGTGCTGTTTCTAACATGTAACTGAAAGACAGGGTGCTCTTTTTGCTCAAGGATGGAACCTTCTAAACTGCAGTTGTAGACATTTGCTGGAGACTTCGGAAAATCAGATGTTATCCTTTTTTGACTGCAGTGGGATCAGGATTAGCAGGAACAACAGACACATCTTGCATTGCTGAGCATTTTTTGATTTGCATCTGAAACTGGTTTGTGACAGGTCAGTAACCCAATGAATGTAATGTAAAACATTCAACAGGATAAGACCTCCTTCTTATAACTGTATCCTTTTTCTTGCATGTCTGGGTTGTATTTTTTTTAATTAAGTTACTGAGTTGTAGAACGGCCTGCATTCCTTCTGTTGCTGTAAAAATGAAATGTCTGACAGCTTTTCAGTTGCACATGGTCCTACTGTTTGTTGGAAGAGGAGGGGGCAGGATGGGATCCTACCAAATTTTTGACATATTATATATAGAGAAGAGATTGTTGAGCATGAGAAGACTGCTTCTTGTCAAGAGGTTTAGCTCGATCTGTTACTGATCCAGTCTGATTTTATATAGATCTTCACAAATTATTCTAATAGCAATAACCAAGCCAGAGCAGAACAATGGGTAAGTGCGTTTAGAAAAGTTGTATAGTAAAATTAAGACTTTCATCAGATAAAAGTAATTTAATTTCCCTCCCCCATTCTAGACTTGTCACAGCCAAAGAAATACCTTTGAACAAAAACTAGCCTTTTTTTAGATTTGCTGTATTAGGCAATTTCCAAAGTACAAAATTGCTGCTAATGGAAAAGCGAAACAAATCTGGGATTTTGAGCTAGTAGAGTATTCGTGCAAGTAATTAGCCTGTACAAAAGGAGCATTCATCTTGAAATGACAGATAAGCGCTAAGGACAGGATTGAAAACTGTAAATATGTTAGCACTTTAAGCGAGAGCACAGCTTCAGCACTTGTTAGACTCATCAGCTGCTGTAAACAATATGGATCTTTGAAATGATCTCTGCTGAGATCTCAGCACATTAGATAATGATATAGTTGTTCATTTTTGCTTCTTCTGTTTTGTTTTTTCTTTCAGAAAGTACTTTCTGCAAAGAACAGGCCTGTGGTGCTGCCAGCACACACACTTATCTTTCTCCATGAGCAGACCCAGCGAGGGCTGCAGGGTCACCGTGGGGAGTAAAGAACGAGCCCGCAGAACTGGGCTCTGCCTTTCCCGATTTATGCACGAGGGAGGAACAGTATGTGCAGCTGCAGTACAACTTTCCTCTCATGGCTGTGCCTCTTCTGAAGGCTAGGAAAGGCTCTTTGAGGTCATCCAGGCTCAGTTCACAGTTAGGATGCTGCTTCAAGTACGATTTTAAAAGGCAAACTGTTCAGGTGGTGGTAGCAGTTTCTCTTGTGTAGCTTTGCAAAGGGTTAACAGTGACTGAGCTGCAACAATGGAGGGTTTCATGCTGTGAAAACTGCATACAATAGAAATTAATTTGGAACCAATAAATCCCTGTTGCAAAGGACACTATAAAAAGCTTGCATACCACGATAACTCGCAAACACTCACTGACCTCGCTGAGGTTCTGATTGGTGACCTATAAGTGAAAAGCTCCATGAGCCATTTGAGTCTCCGCTATTCATCTCTTCTCTCAGCTTGCTGTCTTTAAATAAAAGGACAGAAAAGGAATTAGCTCAATTCGTAGGATCAGCTGAGTCGTGAAGCACAAAATGTTTTTTCTTCAGTTGTGTCCCACATCGGCTAGATTTCCCTCCAAAGCGTTTGATATCAATCTAGTGGTGTTATTGATTCCCATGGAATATATGAGAAACTGAGGTGCAGAAGGCTTGTGTGATTTGTCCAAGATTACAATTCAGGAGCTGATGTATCCGACTGCCCTCCTTACAGTCACAGAAGTTGTACTGGGAAGAGCTTTCCCCCATAAATGCTTCTGGAGCAGTGGGTTAGAATTTTCTCATTAAAGTGAGCGAAGGGGCAACGTTTGCTTGGAAATAGGAGCCGCAAGCTGCAGCTCACTGCAGCCTTCTTAAAAAGTGGGAAATAGCGTGGGATAGCAAAGTAAAAGCAGAAAAAGCTGGGTGTTGTAAGGCGAGAACATCCGTCGGGAGGGATTTGGTGCTGTTCGCCTTTCCCGGAGATAAAAAGGACAGATTATAACAAGCTCACCAATCCTCCCACCTAGCCAAAATTTGAAGGTGGGAAGGTGGAGACTGTCTAGTGTGCTCGTCTCTGCAAGATCTCAGCTTTAAAGATAACCCCTGGCTCAGGATGGTGCTATATTAGATCTCAGGCTGTGAGCCAGCCCAACTCTGCTGCCCCTTGATGACTCACTCACATGCAAACTGCACTTTTAATTCAAACTGGTGTGTTTTCAGACAGAACTAGCTATTGTTTTGGGCACGGTCAGTTATAAAATGTGCTCTTTTTCTATTTGCCAAATGAATACAAATGCTTTCTTAGAAGATCTCCTAAGCAAAAAAGATGCCTTGGCTACCTTTAAAAAT
>NW_009612404.1:72485-80662 GCF_000690535.1 Cariama cristata
GGTGGCAGGTTTGGATTTGCTCATTAAAAGAGGTTATGTAATATTACTGTAATCAAAGGCTCTTTTATGGCTCTGGGGCAGGTAGGGATTAATAGCCCTCGGTTTTGGTTTTATATAGAAAAACGTCAGGCCTGACAGATAGCTAGGGTCGTGGTGAGCGTAACTTTTGACGTTTACCAACAAGAATAGTTTCTTCTCAATGCATTGGTGTGAGTTGGTGCCTACAGGTTTTTCTATGCAATAGATGTAATTGCAATACACAGAGAGGTTGTGCATATAAAGAGGTTCCTACTTACAGATAAGTTTTAATGCTAGAGAGAACTGTGTTTACCATTTCCCAATGGTCTCCAAAAGATACAAGCCAAACTTTTTAGGAGCGAGGGGAGCGGAACACCTATTCTGATGTGACTGATACAGTTTCCTGATATAAATCTCTCTGAATTCTGTGTCCACAGGAATCCTACAGTTCAGGTTGAGATTCTCCCTTGCTGCTGTTAGAGCACATTTGGCAACACACTCGCTGTCCCATCCGTTACACCAGGCTTCCCAGGTTTTTAAGGAATGAAGAGCTTTCTAAAATTTTGTAGCAGTATGTATCCAGCATTTAAAGTGCTTTTTAGGAACACCACTCTTCTTAAAGGACAGTTTTAATGGCAGAAGAGCAAATGGGGGCAGTAGTTTCTCATCCCTGGCTACCTCTGATTTTCAGACCTAGAGTAGAGAGGATGCCCGGGTTTTAACAAAATGGGACAATATCATCAGTTGATCGTAGAATCATATCATAGAGTAGCTTGGGTTGGAAGGGACCTTCAAAGGTCATCTTAGTCCAACCCCCCCTGCAATGATCGGTGTGCCTTGCTTCAGCTCTCCCTCAGTTCAGTCACTTGTAGCCTCTAATCTGGGAAAGAAAAATACTTTCTGGAACAGTGTGCTAGAAGAGGTTGCTAACTCCTTGTCTGCAGCAATCATGGCACCGAAACAAAATACTTTCTGCCATAGACAGCTATCTTCCCTCTACTGTGCTTCACAAGGAGAAATGGCTATGCAGTCAGGTTCTAAACTCTTAACAGATTTCTCATTTCTTCTCGGTTTTACTCTTTGCCCACTGCACATTGGATGTCTGTAAAATACTCAGTTTTCCCTTAAGTGATATTTTAATTTTTTGTTGGAGATAGGATGTCTGTAAGGTTACTAGAAAGGCTGTCTTTATATTTTAATGCAGTTTTAGTCTCTGTTTTAACATCTTAACCTTCTACTGGTTTACAGTAGTGAAAGACTTTTTTTTAAAGGTCTCTTGTTTTTTATGAGCCCCTGTCCAGGGTAATTTCCCAAATGCAGTCCAGATTGGGTAAAATGTAAGCATATTTCTGAGGTAGAGTTTTTTTCATAGTAAACCACACATCAGATTAACTAGATAAAAAATAATCCCAAATCAAAACTCACAGCAGGGATTTCCCTTATTAACCTCAGGTAGACACTGGAGCATGACAAAGAATATATTTGAAAGATGAGGGGAAAAGGAAAGTTTCCTCAGCCAGTGATGGAAATAACTAATTAGCTGGAGAAGAGTGAAATGTTGCAAATAGTTTCATTTTCTTGATGGAGTAACCCAAAATAAAAGTATAGGCAGCAGTTGTTTTTATGACAAAATCCCAGCTAGATACCCCAAAAATGCTAAAACCCACTGAGTGGGGGAAATGAACGGAGAGACATGTGCAGATTAATTAGATCGAAAAAATGTTTTGACAGCGTAAGTGAACATATGGAAAGAATTGAGAGAACCTGATCCAGTTCCCCATGTGTAAATGATGCCTTAGCCATAGCTCATAAAGCAAATACAGATGCAAAAAAAAAGAAAAAAAAAAAAGCCCCTTTCCTATCCCCTCCCCCAGTAAACCCCAGTCCATTGCCAGATGGCAAATAAAAGTTTGAACTCAATGACTAAACCCAAGGAAAGCTGTATGTTCAGCATGAACGTGAAAAGAAATCAGCTGAATAAATCTGCATCTTGCACCTTAAAGGAAGTGGTGCAGTTCAACTAAATATTGTGTCAAGTACACAGCCGAGCGCCAGGATATCCTGTGCGGATGCTCGTTGTTCAACTTCTGTCTTTTACCCTCCCCCGTCCAGATGACTCCTTCTGCTTTCTGTCCACCTCATTTCTTTTGTTGTGCGAGTTAGTGTGGATTCACATACCTGCCCTGCCTGCCCCAAAGGTTTTACCACCTAAAATTGAGGGTAAAAGCATTAGGAGAGATACTGCAGAGAGTGAGAAAGGAGCCAGAGAAGCTAAAGAACTTGTTCCACGTTGTGCAGAGGAGCAGCGTTCCCAGGCTTAGTTTACTCCATCAGCAGCAGTGATGAGTAGAGCGAGGGGTGATTTTGCTTATAGCTGTTGTGCAGTGCCCTGCGTTGGGATCTGGTGTAAGAATCTGCTGTCTTGGCTACCAGGTGAGCTTGCTCTCTGTTAAACAGAGCTGCCTGTCAGTGTAACGTTTCCAAGCCTAAAAAGTAGGTTAAATAATATATTTTCATGTGGTTTATAGGGAAAAACCTTCTTAGTGTATTGTAACAGCGATGCTGTGTGTGGTTAACAAATTTATTCCACCTCAGAAGGGGGTGAGGGGAATGTAGTGTCTGTGCTGGGTGGTGGTGTAGTCAGGGAGCCTCCCCGTTGGTAACGAAGCTGCCAGCTGTGGCATCGCCACCCACAGCGTGGGACCAGCGAGGAGGCAGAGTGGGCTCCAGGCTGTGGAAATCAGCCTGGTGGGCAGACTGGGCAGGCTGGGCAAACCTCTGTGCTGCTGTGATTGCGTCTTATCAGTATCTGTGCTAGCCGTATTAAAGCTATCTTGGATCTTCATACACAGACATTGTAAAGCAGACATACGCTTCATGAATAAGCTATACAAGCTCATGTCAGGGTAAGTGCGGCTAAACCATGCCCCGGCTCTGGTGCAAACTGCTTAGATGTTGCCCACAGACTGTTGATTCATGGCACCCAGTGCCAGCAATCCGTGAAACTGAAACAGGAGCTAAACACTTGGGCTCTTTCCATTGCCCGGGTAAGCTGAAACCTCTGCTAAGCTGTCAAGTTTGCATCCAGGCAGCTTTGAGCACTGAGAGGTGCCAGCAATGGAGCCCTCACAAAGCAAACTGCTTAATTATTTGATAGTCAAAGGCAACTCGGGGGAGTGCAGAGTCAAAGCAACAACAAACCAACCTATATTTAGTAGCAGTGTGGCTGCAGCTTACACCCAAACATAGTTTCCAGCTGATAGATGATGTGGCAACCATAGCTGACCCTCATCCCATTCTAAATTTGGTCTGCAGAATAAGTAATTAATATCATCACTAGCATGACAAGCCAGCCTTTACAGCAGCTGCATCGCCACTGCTGCTCCTCTTATGGTTTTGTCGGCTGGCCAGCCTAGCTGAAGCACAAGCTCTGTGTGACACTGAGCTACGGTGGCCACTGAAGAAGGGTAAAAGTAGGTGCTCTGGAGATAGAAGTGGTACCGTGGCCTTATCTGCACTTGTCTCTGCTGTTATGTGATCTCTTTTCCATTTGTTCTTCTCTCTGATAATAAGGAGTGAAAACCATGCTCCTGTGGTACTGGACAGGTGGAGTGATATGTACTTTAATGAGGCGTGGAGGGCTGCAGTAGGACTGAGAGCTCCATGTACCACCCACAGTACAAAATGAGGGACAAACTTAGAGTTTACAAACTCTGTATACAAGCCAAACCAAATCTGGGGGAAAACAATGGGCTGAAAATTAAGAGTAAATTACACGTCCCAGATAACTCAGGGAATCTGTTGCAAATGTTCTGGATCCTGATTCAATGCTCGAACCAGAAAACTACCATGTCTCAGTACTGAGGATCCATTCAGTTGGCCTCTGTCAACTGAAGTTGGATGGTTTAGGGGTAGAATAATGTTGGGCTTCTCCTAAGCTACCTGCCTGATTCCCCTCCACCGCTCTAACAGTCTTCAACAAACAAATGCATAAAATATTCCTCTAAAGTGGGCCAGTGCTGTTACTGAACGTATGGATAGTGAGATTCAAAAGGCCAGTGACTTCTCCTGGAAGACAGACTTGAACTTAAGTCCTGAGCTGGTGTCCAGCTCGCTGGACCTCCATCCTTCCATCCTCTTCTCCCTCCTTCTCTGTAGCCTCGCTTACAGACACAGACAGACAGAAACTCTGTCTCTCTGAGGTTTGATATGAACACGGAAATCTATATTGGAACAGAGCAAAAGGAAAATACAAGCTTGTGTGAAATTTTCCACCTTTTCACTAAATGAATGAAAGCCAAATTTTCACACTTTGGTCTTAGGTGTGAAATTTTTGCTCAGCTCTAATATTTATCCATAATGTGTTTTAAAACTTGGCTCACTTCTTTCAGAATACCACAGAGAATTGAGTTACAGATTTTGGGCTTTGTGCATGCTGCCAAGATCTGTCCCTATAACTGAAACAAATTTAAGGGGGGAAAAAAAACCACTAGAAAAATATTGTATATGGTCCATCACATGCTTTTTTCATGCAGTCACATACCACTAAAAAGTAATGTTCTGCTAGGGCTGTGTTACATAAATACATTCATGTAACTCCTGTAAGCATAGATAAGATGAATTTTGTGTCTCCAGGCTATCGAGTAAGCAATCCCTGAATAAAAGCCTATAAGAAAATAGCAGCCTTGCTTACAATTCTTAGAGAAGCTTAAAAGTATTTCTTGAACATCAGCATTTCAAGAAATCTATTTATTCCACTCAAATCCAAATATATCTGTGACTGGACTTCTTAAAATGATGCTAGTTAGCATCTGTTAGTTCTCAGCATATGTGTGGCAGTAGAGATGAGAAAGAAAGGTTCTTCACTGTTGAAGAACAGTAAAAATTATTACATGTAACTTTATTTGCTGTATTTGTTATGAGGACTTAGAAGTGTGAAGAAAATCAGTCTGTTCGTTTGAAGGTACTTACCCCTGCTGAATTCTGAAAATCAGAACAAATCTAGTGGGGAAGAATGTTCCCACGTTTCAGTCTGTTGTGAATGGGGCAACTTTTAAATTATTTTCCTCTGATGCTGGATCTGTGACAGTAGAGCTGTACAAAAACACCGGAGAGGTGAGACTGGCCTGAGTGGGAGTCTGGGGAATGTTTTCAGGGTAAGGAAGGTGAAATTCGTGTTTCAAAGCTCTGCGTGGTTCAGAAATTGAGTCTGACCTTCCATGCGTACACTCATGTCATTCTCAGGAGTATGTGAAGAACCATGTTTGCTGGTACAGATTTCTTTCCACGTTTGGCTGTAAGAATGGCAGCATTTGATCACTTGGCTTGTATTGGCACCAGAAAAATGAATACCGTTTCCTCCTTTTGCATAAGTACTAAGATGAGGTGAATTAACAACTTCAGCTTGGGAAGAAGAGTAAGCCGTGCATCTCATTCCAGCTTGTTCTGAGATACCTGAATTAGATATAAGTTCTAATCCAAAACCGGTTTACAGCAGAATTATTTTTCATCCTTCCCATGATTTGTGGGCCAGTCATTCTTGATGCAACTGAACCATGGCTGTCACTGGACAAGCTATAAACCAGCAGCGTTCATAGAGAAAACATACTTAACTTGCATTTGAGTACCCCTCTTGGTTTTCATACTGTCCAAGGATCCTTCCTCCAAGTAGCTGGCACACTGTTGCTGTAAGTGGAGCATGGTATACCCACACAATTTGGTGAGCTTTGCTGTATGCTTTCGTATGTGCAGGCCAAATGCTTTCAGCCACTGAAATTGTACGGTAAAACTTTAGATGATATGTGATTGTTTTCACTGCTAAGTTAATAACTACGCTAGGTAAAAGTCCAAAACTTTTCTTGGGATTATCAAAATGAGTAAGGGGAGAGAACACAGCCTGGAAATTGCATTTGTGCTCAAATGCCTCACCCATTTAACTTTGGATACAATTTTTAAAGTACCTAAATAAAGCAAAAGCCTACATTCTTTAGGGGACCGATGTTCCCAGCTCGTTAATTTCAATGGGATTTTGTTACTTGACTTCTTTACCTAAGGCTGACATCCCTAAATCTGATTCCTCATTTGATGTGTGCTTTTCAGGGCCTACATCCCATTAATTTTCAGTAATATTCAGCCACATAAGTCCTTGAGTCACTACTGAAAATGAGACTTGGGGACTATTCACAAGTGGGCTGATCTTCCTTGGCTCCCTCTGTAATCCCAAGGGAGGTGGGCTCCTCTTGTGGGATGAGCAGGATCGTGCTGGGTGCTCTGAGAGAGCCCTTGCAGGAGCCCATTGGGTAGGCAATGAGAGAAGACTGGTCTCCCAGTCTAAAGCTAGCCCTTGTAAGCACCTCCGGTGGGTTTCCAGTGCCGGGCTGGTGTGCCTTTCCTGGTGCCTTCTGGCTTGACAGAGTAGCTTGCTGCACTGCAGGTGCCAGACAGCCTTAAAACCCTTTTCCTTTCCGTTACTGAAGGGACAATGGTTGAAATTTCCAGCTTTTGTACGCTATGTCAAAACAGTTTCCCTACGAGACAGGGTTTTCCCTGGGTTGCAAATAGGGTTTCCCTGGGAGATCTGCTGCCTGTTGAGGCTACCCTGGTGTCTTAAACTTATCCCCTGCCCCAGATCATGCTGAGGAGCAGAATTCAGCCCCCAGTACCGAATGAATGTGAATGACCACTGACCTGCCCGGCTGGGTCACCCTTCCAGCGGCAAAATGGCACCTTGTTCTGAAATCTTGGTGGGCCTTGGAGAATGTGGTTCCCTGGGCCTGTGTTCCTTCTGTCCGAGGCAGGGTAACCCCGTTTGACTAACTCTCTCCATGGTAAGCAGGGTGTTTACTGGCTTGTATCTGTCTCAGCTTTGACACTCTAACAAAAGGTTAGAAATCATGAATGCATCCCTTTATTTCTGCTCCACAGTGCCTCTCTTTTTTTCTGTGTAAACCCTTCACTTGCCTCTTGCCCAGCCTTTAGAAATGATGATCAAATGCGAACTTTCAGGGTTTATTTATAGCATAGCCTTTATGGAAAGAGAGAAAAGAAATTATTAAAAAGCAATTTTACAAAATATTTTGTTTTAAGAGAGAATTCATTGTGTTTAAATCACTGTATTCATTGTACTGTCTAGACTGGCAAACAAAGAAGATAGAGCGTCATTCAAATTAAGATTGTGAAATTCTTGGTGACTGGAATTATGGATTTGGATGTCAACCCTCAAACAAACTATTTCTGAACGGCAGTATTATCACTTTGCTATATTTAAGACTTTGTTGGAGGCAGAACAGTGCACAAGGTTGATCTGATTCAGTAATGCGATTCTAATGTTCCTTTGTTTCCGATTTCATTATAAATTCATATTTTCAATGTTCTGTTCTTCTTTGTCCCCAGAAAATTGTTGAAAAGACTCTCCTCTGGGAGTAAAGTTTTTGTTCAAACTAACAATGACCAAACTGACTTTAAAACACAAAAAAACACACAACCGAAAACACAAATGCAAATTAAGAGGGAATTCATTTAGGATATTTTGAGCAATGTAGAATGAGTGAGTTGTTGAAAATTGCTGGCTGCGTATTTTTTTTTAACATGTTATTCCACATTACTGTGGTGGTTGCTGTGGGGCTTTAATGCCGTGGATTCTCAAAGACCTATGGATTTTCAGTAGATTTCAAAATACAAAAGTATTTTAGCTGATCAACTGGAAAGGCTGCTTTGGCATCTTCCTCCTTAGCCAAAGGTGGATGGATGGGTGAACCAGCAGCAGCAGATCAGCAGCAGCCAGGCCCTATTTCCTAGTTTAGATCAGACCTTGAGGGACCAGTTTTCCTTTAGGGACCTCTCTAGACCCCATGGGAGCGGCGGCACCCTCTCCGGCTGCCTGACAGAGGATGGGGTCTCCATGCCAGGGGTTTCAGGTTTGGGGAGACCTCACAGGGAGCATAGAAGGCTTTCATCAACCTCGTGGAGACTTGGTTTCACCCTTTGAAGACCACTGCTGCAAAGCTCTTGGTCTGAAAGCTGGAGTGTCGGAGGTGCCCCGTGTGGTGCTGGGCCCCGGCAGGGTGGCAGAGGCACAGATGAGGAGCGAGGGGACGTGCGGGAGGGAGCCCGAGCTGGGGCTGGGGCTGGAGCAGCCGGCACAACAGCCGCCAGCTGTG
>NW_009612404.1:80828-83477 GCF_000690535.1 Cariama cristata
AGGAATGCGTTTTTCAGCACTGGAAGTCATAAGAGGCCCCAGAGTAAAGCAGAACATGAGCGTCTGGAGTGCTTATGGCAGAAGCAGAACATGTCCCGGGAACGGCGCTGTTTGTGTCCCGTCCTCTTGTGCCCAGAACGGGGCAGCAGCAGGCAGGCCCCACGTGTGCATGGAGGGGGTGAATGGCAAAGTTCGGCCTTCCCTTTCATTTTTTTTTTTTGCATCTGTGGAAAAAGGTGGATTGGTCTGAGACGTTTAGACCCTTTAGATGTCTTGGTTTTATTTTCGTGTAGTATCTCCAGGGCAGTTCAAACGGAGGTGTAAAGCAGGGAGCAGAAGGCAAGGTGACTCTTGCCATTAGTGAGAGCGCTTCAAGGGGCTTTGCCTTTGCCTTACATTTTCTGTAAGACACGACGATACCTGGAAAAGCAGTATGGATTTTAACAGAGGGAATTGTCTTTTACTTTGAAGGAGTTCTTTTGGGTAGCCTCTAAATCCAGCTGGCCATGTAAGGGAGCTGTAAAAGATAGACTATTGTAAACAGGAACAATGCTTGAGCTAGTATCACCTGTTAAAGAACAGGGAATAAAATGCCCGTTTCTCTTACTGGGAAAGTTATCAACCTTTCCATGCCAGTATTTTAATCCGGCTGGTGTGCAGAGACTCTGTGCCAGCAGGCTCACATGTCCCAGAGAAAAGAACACCCTATCTCGCTGGAAGTGTTATTTCAAGGGTGTTTCTTGGGGAATCAAAGTACAATCAACTTCTGCACGTATGAAAGAGTATGGGCATAAGAGTGCACAGAAATACCCTCTGCTGTTTTATCAGAAACCCTAGCAGGGTAAAATCCTGACCGCACCATCACTAGCAGTGATTTTTTTTCTTTAGTAGAGCCACAATTTCATCCAGTATTAACCCCCTGAAGTTGACAAATATAGAAAGTAGGTGTTTCACATTCTAGTAGCAGATTTGGACTGGAAATATCAAAGGACATGTTGACGCTGAAGGATGAAGCAAACATGCCCAGAACATGCCAGGTAATACTGCGGGTTCAGCCAGGCAGACAGAGCTGGGGGCTGCCTGCTGCTGCGGCACACGGTTGGCATCCCAGGCACTTTGTGCCTAGCTGGGCAAATGCTGCTGTGCCTGGGAGAAAGAGTACCTGCTGCCTTTTGGGCAACCCATTTACATCCTGGTGTTTAGGTCATGATCACATTTCTTTAGCACAGGGGAAATGGGAAACCAGAAGATGGAAGGTCTGCCGGTCATCTTGCGTATCCTCAGAGCCTCCCTGCCTGTTCTGGGCTGGTGAAACTGTGCTTACATTGCTCATCTACGTTGTAAAGTTCTCAGAGATCCTCAACTGTAAAATGCTGGATTAATGGAAAGCAAAAATTTTACTACAGCAGATATTACAGCCTATGAAGTCATCCAACCCTTTTAAAATCTAGCCATAGTAGTTGCCTAGATGGCTTCCAGCAGCAACAGAGGCTGACTCTTCTCCAGGGGTCATTCTGATACTCTCCCAGTGCTGTGCTTCAGGCACTAACAGTAAAACAGCTTTGGGGCCCTGCTTAGAAACGATGAACACTGGTACGTATTTAGTCAGACACTGATTCTTGAATCCTGATCTTTTGTGTTTTAACACTGTTCCATCTGAAAGCTATTGCTTTAACGCTCCTTGTGAAATAACTTCCGCTGAAAATAGCCTGTGCCTGCTGCCTCCACCCTTGCCCGAGAGCTTGATCCTCTCTTAACCTCAGTGATCAGTGTCTCATTCCAGCGGGATTGCTCAGGAGAATCCACAGAAAATCAGAATCTCACAGAGATCAGGAAAGGAACCAAATTACTTGGTCCTGTCCCTTCCACATGTGGCTCTGTCCCAGAGACGCCTTCTGCAGGGGATGCCGCGAGGTCCCTCCGTCTGACTTTGTTTTGGCCGAAAGCGGGGTAGGATCAAAGCCCGTCTCTTACACCTTTATACTGGGACGTGAGGGCAGCTGTGGGCTCCGTAACAGAACTTGGCCAGTTACCTTTAGCTTCTGGAGCACGCTCGAGTCCTCCCTTCCTGCAGGAAATGGGTGCTCTAAGAATATGATGATCATGTACGGTATCGTTTTATTTGAGAAGTCCCCCCTCGGGGGGTGCAGTGTTTAACATTTCCTTTGGTTAGTGTAAATAATAAAAGATAAGTCTGTTCTGCCTCGGACTCCCAGTAAGAAAGAGGAACAGATTTTGGTTTACCGAGGGGTCTGCAGTACTTTGTTCTCCTGACTACTATATAATGGGATTGAACATATTTTATGCCATCTGGCCCGTTCAGCCGAAACAAAAGACATCAGTAATGTTCCGATTGGTTTTGAAACATCTTGTTCTTGTCAAAAAGTAATTTTAAATCAAAACAGGCTTTTCCAGCTTGTGTTTGTCTTTTTTACTAGGAGGCCATGGCGAAAATGGGGAAAATTGGGCGAGTCGTGCAGCCTACCCCAGGGCATAAAAGGTAAGGCAGGCGTGTGGGTGTTCCTCTGCGGGAACTGACGGAAAATGAAGTTAAGGTCTGCCTCCAGTAGCCCGGCTTGGGTGCAGTCGTGCTCCTCGCCCACGTTTTCCAAGGCTCATGCGGGCGCCCAGCTCTTGGACCCGGGCGAA
>NW_009612405.1:0-4342 GCF_000690535.1 Cariama cristata
TAGCAATACCCCCAAGAGGCCAACTACAGCCTGCCCTTAAAAAAAAAAAACAAAAACACTTAAAAAAAACAACAAAAAAATTACCAAACTTTAAACCCCAAGCATACAAGCCTTAAACCTTTGAGATTCAATCTGCTTCACTACCACTGAACAGCCCCTCCCCACACAGCTCCCAGGATCTCCATAAAACACAATGGAAATGGCTGTCCATGCCGCCTGCCGATGGCTACTCGATCCGAAACATCCGGACGACCGCTGCCTAAATGATCTAGGCATAGCAACATATTAAGCATAGACTCTCATTGCTATTCCAACTACCCCTGGACTATACAGCCCCAGGCAGAGCAGCTCCAAGCCAAACATACAGAGATACACACGCAGATCAAAGCTACGCAGAACCGTACACACAACACAATTCAAAGAAAACTAGCGGTAAGAAGAACGACTCGAACGGGAGACAGTGTGGGGCCAGAAGACCTACAGGGCTACAACGGTGAGGCGAGGAGGCTTGACAGCAGCCCCAGAAAAAGTGTCTAATGTAACCGTCTGTCACAAGAAGATACCGTCAAAACCAAGATGATGCACACACAAGGAGCCTGGCTTAAAGTCCTAAGAAAGAAAGGATGCGGGGAACAAGTCCCAGTCTATGAAAATGAACAGCTAGAGAACAGAACTGCTGACAGAGCCCGGAACAATGCCACAAAAGAGAAACGACCGGAAACTTCAGAGAAACAAGAGCAATCCGCACTTTAAGCTCGTAATGCACAAGAAGTGCCCGATTGTCACTCTGCCGATGAGGACAAGCATTCAAGACCCTAGGGATGGTGCCCAAGGAGTGCGCCGTGCTCCTTGAGTACAAAGAGGATGTCGAGACCCAAGAAAGGCCTAAGATCTACAAGACGGACTAAATAAACTATGCGATGACACAGTCTGGAAGCACCCTGCCTGGCATGTTCTGGTCTCATGCTAAAAGGTAACCCGCTCCCTTTGCCTGTTCAAAGAGGAATGTTCCTGGGCAGCCCTCTGCCCTACTCTAACTTTAAAACCTGTCCCTGCAATTCCCAACCTTGTCCCCTCCTCCCAGGCCCTCCACAGCCCTGGGTCCTCCCCTTAGCCTTCAGACAGCCAGGGGCACTGAGTCTGTCCTCGAGAAAAAACACAGTAGCTAACTGGGATGTTCCTCCAGTTGCCAGATTCCTCTCCGTCATCTACAAAAAACAAACCCAAAAACCAACAACAACCAAAGAAAACAACACCCCAAAACCAAAAAACTTCAAACCAAAACTCTACCAACAGCACTCACAGTAAGCATTGCATTGACCAGCGCCAATGTCTTCCACAACACCCCCTCCTCAAAAGCACCATGGGATCTGCTCATGCCAGATTGGGATTAAAGACAAAGGAAAAAAAAAAACAGAGATAGGAAGAACATTTTAAAACAGATAGGCATTAGGGAAATAAAGGAAAAACTTAGGAAATAAGGACAGAAAATTAAAACAGATGTAGAAAGAATTTTAAAAGCAACAGCACTAAGGAAAGACAAGGAACAATTAAAAAACAAAGACAGCAAACGGTATAAAGGAAGACAGAAAATGTTAAAACCAACTACGATTAAGGAAATAAGGAAAAAATTTAAAACTATCAACAGCAAACTAAAAACAGAGACATAGAAAGAAAATCCTAAAAGTGATGGCAAAAAAGCAAGAGAAGAAATAATTTAAAAATCCCAGCAAAGGGAAAAAAAGCAGATGTAGATAGACCTTCTTGAAAGAAAGACCAACCCACCTACCTTCTTGAAAGAAAGACCGACCCACCTACCTTCTTGAAAGGGAGATTAGGAATTAAAGGGCAAAAAAAACCCCACGGACATCAAGCTAAAACTGATTAGAAAGAAAATTTAAAAAGCAACAGCCCTAAGAGAAGAAATAATTTAAAAAATAAAGAGCAGATGTAGATAGACCTTCTTGAAAGAAAGACCAACCCACCTACCTTCTTGAAAGAAAGACCGACCCACCTACCTTCTTGAAAGGGAGATTAGGAATTAAAGGGCAAAAAAAACCCCACGGACATCAAGCTAAAACTGATTAGAAAGAAAATTTAAAAAGCAACAGCCCTAAGAGAAGAAATAATTTAAAAAATAAAGACAGTGAATGGGAAAAAGGTACACAAAAAGAGGATGTAAAAAGTGATGGGTATTAGGGAAATAAAAGAAAAACGTAAGCAATACAGACAGTGAACTAAAGCAGACATAGAAAGAAAAGTTAAAAGGCAGTGGCAATAAGGAACCACGCCCCATTCCCACACCCCCAAATTTAAAATAATGGCAGCAAGTGAGAGAAAAGAAGGACGTTTAAAAAATGACAAGGAATAGGGAAATAAAGGGGGGAAAAAATAAGAAAGAGAGCAAAAGAGAGACAGCAAACTAAAACGGAGATGTAGAAAGAAAATCTAAAAAGTGAGGGCATTAAGGAAAGACAAGTAATAATTAAAAAATCATTATGGCAAAGGGAATAAAAGTAGACAGAAAATTTTGAAAGCAAATAGGATTAAGGAAGTAAGGAAAGACATCATAGTGACACTGAACCAAGACAGAGAAATAGAGAAAATATTTCAAAAGCAATATCACTAAAGAAAATAAAAAAGACAAAATTATCTTAAAATAAACATAGCAACCAGAATAAATATAGACAGAAAATTTTAAAAGCAAAGAAGATTAAGGAAATAAGGAAATAATTAAGAAATACTAACAGTGACCTAAAAGGAAGGTGTAAAAACAAAATTTAAAAAGGGCTCTGAAAATTCAAAAAGGGTTCTGAAGAAAACAAGGCAAAATAATTTCAAAATAGTCAGTAAATCAGATGAATATAGACAATTTTAAAAGCCAAAGGATTGTGAGAGGGAAGAACTAAAAAATGTCAATGAACTAAAAGACACACATAGACACAAAAGTTTAAAAGTGATGGTAGTAAGAAGAGAGAAGAAATAAAAAAAATGTCAGTGAACAGGAAAAACGCCCACAGAAAGAAGATGTAAGAAGCAATAGGGATTAGGGAAAAAAAGGAAAAAAGTTAGAGTTAGGGACCGCAAATTAAAACACAGACCTTGAAAGCAAAATTATAAAAGCGACAGCACTCATGAAACAAGAAAAAAATTAACAAATTAACACAGCAAGTGAGATAAAAGTAAACAGAAAGAACATTTAAAAAGCAACAGCAATTAGAGAAATAAAGGAAAAAATTAAAAAATAGGGACAACAAACTAAATCAAAATTTTAAAAGCCACAGGGTACGCTACCAGCAAAAAACAATTAAAAATAGGGATTGGCAGCTTCATAAAAGTAGACAGAGAATTTTAAAAGCGATGAGGTAAGGTAGAGACAGCATAAAAATTTAAAAAACAGGAACAGCAAAAACTAGATAAAAGTTGACATAGTAAAAGGTTAACAACAAAGAGGAAAAAATGTTAAAATAGGCTCAGAAAATTTAATAAATGAAGACATAGGAAAAAACCTGGAAAAGTAATAGAGTAGAGGACAGGCAGGAAGTAAAAAAAACACAGACAGGGAACTGGATAAACAGAGATACACAGAGAAAATTTAAAAAGCAACACGGCACTGACCATATAGGTAAGAAGTTAAATATCAGGAGGGAGAGCCAAACAGACAGCCCCAGGGAAACAACATCGGTAGAGGGCCAGGTTGCAGAGCAGGAGAAGTCTCTGAAAACAGAGACAAGGTCACTGGGTCGAGGGAGACCTAGAAATGCAATTTTCACAAGCACTGGGGAAGAATACAACATGGGAAACATGAAATAAAAGTAGGTGAGAAGGCAGAAAGGAAAGGTAGAAGGCACAGGGTACCAGACAGTGTTAGCAGAAGAGCAAAAAGCTTCAGGGAGCTGGACAGCCCAAGTGGGAAAAAGAGGCAGGGACAGACAAGGAGGCAGGCAGAGATCTGGAGAAGCACACACAAGGGGACACACAACTCACCGCACCTTCTGACACTGGCAGGAGACCTTCGCCACCCCAAGGCTTCTCCCTCTGCCCCTTCCTCCCCTGCAGTGCTGGCTGCCTGACCCTCACCCACTCAGGAGCGGGTGGTGTGTGCCAGGATTCTCCTCTCCCTCAAGGCTTCCCAGACACAGGGCAGCTCACAGGTGCAACCAACAGAGTCAGCAAGCTCCCTGAGCTGCGTGCTGGTGGCATGCTCTGTCAGGAGTGGCTGGGAGGAATCTTTCCTCACCATGGGGACTGGTCACTCCTTGCTGGAGGCAGCTGCCTTTGGAACTGCTTTGTTTCACTCCTCAGCCAGCTCCCCCGGGCAGGAGCGCCCACGCAGCCCCCT
>NW_009612406.1:0-212 GCF_000690535.1 Cariama cristata
TCCACCGCCGGGCGACGTGAGCTCCCACCGAGCGCCTGTGCCGCCCACCCCAGGTAAAGCTGCATCGCCTCGTCCCTCCTCTTCCCAAAATATTGCTTTTCGGATGGGAAAAGGCGGTGATGGAGTGCTGCCAGCCGGCCCGTGGTATATCCTGCCGTACTTTTCGTATCCTTCTTCCTTTCCTTGGAGCTTGCTGTGGCAGGCACCGGCTT
>NW_009612406.1:246-1215 GCF_000690535.1 Cariama cristata
CGAGGCACCCCAGCACCAATTACCCCCAAAGGGTAAAAAACCGATGCCGTGACAACCGGGTTGTGGGGAGAAATGAGCCTTACCCTGAATTTCTCCTCTGCTTTTTTGTTTTTTTTTTTGTTTTGTTTTGTTGGTTTTTTTTCCCCTCTTCCACAGGGAGCTGAGCTGAGCTCCTGAGTAGAAAGCGTGTCGCTCTGTGGGATGTGAACAAACTGGGAACGGCCCTCGGAGCAGAGGGATGGGTTTCAAGCTGGGGACAGGAAAGAAAGGCGAGCAAGGAAAAGCTCATCGCTGTCTCCGGGATGGGTTATTTTTGACTGTTCCACCCCAAGTATGAACCAAAGGCGATGCCTGGGGGTACCTGGCCGCACTGGACCCTTGGGATGCTTTTTGGCATCACTTTGGGATCGTCTCTATCACCACGATTGCTCCTGGCAGTGGAGGATGGCTCCTTTAAGATCATCAGCCCCCATTTCACAGATGAGGAAACTGAGGCACGGAGTCCGATCAACCAGGACTAAAACCAGAGTTATGCCACGTCTGAGCCGACGATGCTCTTCAACCCCCCCTAACCACAAACCGGGCTCAGCCGAATTAGCGCGCCGATGCAATCCGCCTTGGCAGGAGGGAGCGCAAGATGCTATTATGATTTATTTTTTTCCAGGCTCAGACCCTTTAATGGGCTCGTTTGCCTCCAGCCACGGGTTGCCGTTTGCTTTTTTGGCCCCGGCGAGCTGGCAGCTTTTCCCCTGCCCGTAGGCAGCGCCTGGCAGAACAGCCAACGGAGGAGTCGGGATGAGAAACGGCGCCGAGACAATGTGAACATATTCAAATCAGCCAGCATGACGTGTATCCTAAGGTGTTAATGAATTTATAGACGCATGAATAATTATTTGTGAAAAGCACGGAGAGCTGCAGAGGTCACAGATGGCTGGAGAATAACAAATGCAATCACGTTTGGGGGGGGGG
>NW_009612406.1:1246-16312 GCF_000690535.1 Cariama cristata
GGGGGGGGGGGAAAGATGCACGCCGGCACTCAGAAATGCTCCGAAAAGCAGAGACACGGTGGAAAATCGAGGAGCAAAGGCATCGTCCGTGGTGCAGAGCGTGAATCTCCGCTCCCGAAATGTGGGAGGAGCAGGTCAGGCTGTGCCGGACCTCAGGGACTTGGCCAAGGGTCCAGGATGGGGAGTGAAAAAACCAAAAAAAAATCACAAACCCTGATGCGAAGCAGAGGAACCCTTCGGAAGCGTGGCTTGCTTTCCGTTAACATCTGCATTAATGATCTCTCCGCGCGAGCACCCAGCATGTTAATGAAATTCCCAGTTGATAGGAAACTGTGAGGTGTTACGAACATTGTTGAGGGCAAGGAGATCATTTCAAAGGACGCTGTCGAGGTTGAGACCGGGCTGGAACTATCACAAGAAGCTTAGGGAAGGCAAACGAAGAAGCAGCGGGGGAAATAACGCTGGTACGGGGAGGAAGGAGAGCAGGGAAGTTTGGGGTGAGGGTAGGGAGCAAGCACGGGGTGCTGTGGATTGCCCCCCCTGCGCCTGTCGGAGAGGTCTCATCACCGCTCATGAGCAAGGAGGAATATTTTCATTTGATTTGTCATTTCATTGACAACCTTGGAGTCTTTTATGAGGAATCTCTTTAGCATCCAAAGCCTGGGTCGCTGACGGCCGGAGGAGGATGCTCGCTTACACCGGCTGTTGGCAACAGCGAGGAGGGGGGATGAGGGACAACGGGGATCCCTGGGAACTCTGAAGAGAGAAGAAATTGGGAAGTATTTACTGGGAATGCTCTTGCCGAGGGCAGGTGAGGATGGGGAGGCTCTAGTCCAGGCAGGGAAGGGGGCTTTGATGACTTCTCCCTGCCAGGTAGGATGTCGTAGTCAGTGGCAAATCCGCCCAGCATCGGGGTCAGAGACTACGGACCATCTCTTGAACAGCGTCGATCCAACGATGTGATTTCCAGCTGCTGTATCGTCAGGAAAAGCGTGTGAATTTGGCCAGGGGAGAGAGGGAGAATCACCACCTCCCTTTCCAGCAGCCAGGCTGTTACACTCTGTTACGTCGTGTCTGAAAGCGCTCAACTTCGCCCACCCCGCTGGCACTCCAATAGCCCCTTTATACCGTGCTGTAACCAAACCACCTCTTCAGAAGTCTTGCTGATAAGCTAACACACATGAGCTCTGTAAACCTCTACCCGTAAGGCTTTTTTTTTTTTTTTCCCAGCTATCAAATAAATGTCGTCATTTTTTTTCTGCACCATTTCCATCCTGCCAGCATCCTTATTGAAACGTGCACAGCGCAGCTCTGCACTGCTCCGGTACCAGCCTCCTCAAGGGCACACGGTGATGGGATATCACCTTCTGGCTCTGGCAAACAATCTAAGAAAGTCCCCATGATGTCTTGCCAAATCCTGTCCCTGGCCTCCCATCACCATCCTCATCCTCGTTTACTCCTCAGGGTTCCTTGTAGGTCTCCTCGGTCGAGGCTTCGTGCCTGTTTCCAGCTCCAGGTTAAGGTCTTGAGTGGCATTTGGGCTGATCTCCGCCTCTCCTTTGGAAGCCAGATCTGGGCTTGGCACCGTGGATCACTCTCTAGACAGATGGTGGGACAGCATCCTATGGCGAGGAAGCTCCTCATTCCCTTTCATCTCAGCAGATTGCTCCAAACCCCAAGTCCCAGCCTCCTCTGTCCTTCCACCCAGCAAAGCCTGGCCAATCCCGCCGTGGATTTGCACGTGGAAAGCTCTACCGGGAATGAAAACCTCAGCGGTGCTGGGATAACACGCCGGATCTCCATCTCCTCCTGCCTTCTCGTTTCGAGGCTCCCTTGCTGTAAATGTGCACCGGCAGACAGCGATTCCGCCGACCCGACGATGCTCAGCCTTACCTTTTCATCGGTAATTCATCAAATGGCTTTGGCAGGCAGGGCATACTGATGCTTACAAGTGCTGCCCAAAAAACCGGAGGCTTGGAGTAGGAAAAAACTACCCAGCGGTCTAGAAAGCAGTCGCCAGCCTCTCCAATCCCTTCTCCCTTTCCCATCTGCTCTTTTCTCTCACCTTTTACGGCCGCTCGCCTTTCTTTGCTATTTTTTTGCCTTCTATTTGTCACCTCCATCGCCAGCAAGCGAAAACAAAGGCAAACCGGGGCTGAGGCACGGGGAACGGCGGCAATACCGACGAGAGGAGCAGCCCGCGGCCGGGCTGTAGGGATGCACCGGTCCATGGGCTGAAGTTGAATTTCTTGGGATCTCAGTCATCAGCATCTTGCCCTGCCCGGGTCGTTTGGTCCCCTCGGGCCAAAGAAGTGACCTCACGAAGGTGACACCTCCCAGGTTATTACAGACCCAGGGCCAGGCCGGGTCCCACCCCCCTCGGCGATAGCAATCTGCAACCAACTGTGTGCACATACATTATTTTTTGCTCACATAACTCTCTAAAGTGTGTCCAGGAGAGCGCAGGTCTCGCTGGCTAATTACTTTATTATTATATTGCGCTCACCTATTGTGTGTCTACTTGGAGTTTGCAGCTCTTTCCCCACGTGAGGTGGCAAATTTGCTTCGCAATTAGCCCGGCAGGCAGCTGGGCTACTGCAATAAACCTCTCCCCGCTCTCCCTCCTCATTAGCAAAGTTTCACTCGAGGAGCTTTTATGGCAGGAGTATGTGTATCATCTCAAGAGCAAGATTTTTGGTGTGGTTTTTTTGTTTTTTTTTTTTTTTTGGAAGAGCATCTTTGTCTTGAGTGGGGATTACGGCACTGAACTACACCTGCCTGGGCTCATTACCATCAAACACTTACCCGGAGTAATTGCTTACGGAGAGAAGAAGTAAATCCTTACCATCAGTTGCTTGATGGTTGGGTGCTCCTCCGTTTCCCTGCCCGAGGCCGGCTCCTTGTGTACGATCTCCACGCGGATATCGTTCTTGGCAGAAACCACACCTTTGAGATCTGGGCAGAGAGCGAGACGGAGAAGGGGATTAATGGAAGGTAATCGCGGAGCATCCTCAGGGATCTGAGTACTGAGGAACACGAACCCTAAGCGCATCCAAGAATTGGGAGGGCAATATTTGCATTGCCCTAAGCTAACATGAAACTTTCACCTCTGGGAAGCTCAGATTTCGATTTTAACTCTTTCGGGAGCTCGCTTAAGGCTCTGCCATACTCAGGGTGATTTTAACAGGAGCTGGGCTGCATCAGGACCGCTCAAACGGATGGGGGGCTGTTTGTCCAGACCTCATCTACAGCATCTTCTCGGGCAGGACATGGAATATCGGTCCCGAGGGACGGACCAGCTCTTCCCTGGCGCTGGGAAACCCCTGAGAAAAGCCTTCCCCGGCTTTAAGGCGCAGAAACGGAGGGCAAAGGCCAAGCGACAAACAAAAAAGATGGAGCCAGGGCTTTCGGGAATGATAAAATCATTCCCCGGCTGCTGCTCCAAGGAGTCTGTTTTCACGCAGGGCGGAGAGAAACATTTCTGGAGAGAGTCTCTCTGCCTTCCCTGAAGGTGTCAGGAGTGCTTTGAAGAAGTCGTTTTAGCGAAATGAAAGCAAAGACACCGAGCAGCAGGAACAGAAACGGCTGCGCGAATCCGAGAGGAAAAGCAGAGACGGATGCAAAGCTGAGCAGCGAGATCTGAACAGCTTTGAAGGCGAGCTCCAGCCTACGATCTGGCTCTCACCTCCCGGGATGGCTGTGCCAACCCTTCCGCACCCAAAACTCTCTTGACCCGCTGGGCTTGAAGGAACCAGCGCCGTCCTGCCAAGCCAGGATTGCACCCACTCAGTCCAGCAAAGGCTGGGGATTTTATGGTAAAGATGGTGATTTTTATCTGTAAACCAAACTGAATCACGCAACTGAGACCGGCGTGAAGCTCCAGCCTTCAATTAATTTATCTCAGCGTCCCATGCCCTCGACATCTGCAGCCCTGCTGTCGCCCACAGACGTCTCCAGGTCTCGGGGTGCAAGGCAAAGGGTTTCGCTGGGAAGCTACTACTGCTCTTTCCTTTTTTTTTTTTTTTTTTCCTGCTGGGATCACATTCCTGGTGCTGGAGCCTCCATCTTTCAATCAGAAGGAGAAGCTAATTACTGTCTTGCACGTCCTCTCCCAGGAGCGTTCCCCCTTAAATAACTCCAGGCCGTTAAGTCACCAAAGATACAACAACAGATGTGCAGTAAAGTCATTTATTTTTTTTTTTTTTTCTTTTTCCAGGTAAGAAATGGCCTCCAGGCTCAATGTACCTGAACCCAGCACTGGCTTTTGCTGCATCTCCTCAAAACAAGTCAGGGGCCGGTTGCAGGCAGACGAGGAGATGCCTTCTCCAGAATTACTGCTGGGTCACCTTGTCCCATCCGCCGGGAGCCGTGCGGAGCCATCCCTGCAGCCTGTCCACGGGTTTTGTTTGCGGGCCGTTGTTTTAAATGATGCAACAACGCTCTGATATTTGTCCTGGGAGAGGAATTTGCAGCCATCCTGGTAGGAAATGAGTCCCTCTCCTGATATCAAAGTGCTCTGCCGGTCCCATCACTCCTGAGCCGAGCTCGGTAATACCTCTGCTGATTTCACACCGCTAACCATGATGAAAGTCCTTTCCTCACCTTCTCAGCCTGGTGTTTTTACTTTCCTAACGCTCGCCTGCTGCCGGAGATAGCGGCCACAGCATCCAGTTTGCATTAACACCTGCAAAATTGGGCTAAAAGCCCTTCGCCCTGCGAAAGCCAAGTCCTCCCCTGCAGGGTTTTGCACCCCGAGTGTCACTCGGGGGCTGGTTTAGCTCCCAGCTCCCCCCAAAACCAAGGCGAGACCCTGCTTTGGCAGCTCAAAGTGGCTTTTGGAGCCACGTGATGGGGGACCGAGCAGCTCCCTGCACGAATCTCAGGCTGGGTAACGCCACCCGCACCCAGGATTTGTTTCGTTAACGCCACGACATCCCTCTCCTCTCCAGTGGCAGCCCCGGTGAGCACCCGGCGAAGCATCTGGCATCCCCGGTTGGGTCCAGCTCACCGGGAAAGGCTGAGTTGTTCCTCCTCCTATTTCCCTTTGGGGAAGGAAGGGAGATCGGGGAGGGGATCTTTGCTGATCTCTTGGATGGTCTCTTCGTGGGATCCCAACGGGAAGTAGCAAAGAAGTCCCGTGGGAAGCACAGGGACCTGTGCTTTGGTCGGGGGATGCTGCAGACCTTTCCCCAAGACATGGCAACCAGGGACTCCACAGCATCCTACGCTGCGGGAGGTGCCGAAGATCGCCAGACCCAGCAGCTGGTTGCATATAGGAGACCAAAAAATCCTTTCTAAGCGGGACAGCACTGGAAACACAGCGGAGAAAAGGGACTTCAAACACTGCCAGGCCACCGTGTCCCTGGTACCCTCTTCCCAACACGTAACCTCCCAGCCCTGGTGAGGAAAATGCCTCTTCTTCCCGATTTACCACCGGGAATCCAAGGGATAAATCACCCGAGAAATTTGGGTGACGAAACATTTGACAAGCCCTGCTTTTTCCCCCCAAAGATCTGCCCATCCTCTGCACCCTTCCAGCTTGTGAGGGACTCTCAAACCTGGCACTCGCACCGCATCTTTGATCTGTTGTCACGGCATTAGTGTTAAATCCTACGTCCTGCAAAGAACCCCGCGCGATCTGGTCACATCAAATAAGAGAAAGATAAGGAACCACGTGCTCTCCCCTGCTCCGAATGATGCGGTGTGGGGCAAGCATGGCCGCTTACGTCCGACCATTGACATGGTACCATGGCTCAGCCCCTGCTTTCTTCAGGGGCTCGAACCGTCCATCGCTGCTGAATGATCCCCGCAACACTGAATTGGCCAGGTCTCGGGTCCTAGCCATCAGCAATCCTTCCCCCAAAAGCAAGATTAACGACTTCCCCCCATTTAAGTCGTTAATACTTGTTAACGGAGGCTGCAAGAGTTCAAAAAAACAGGGGATAAAACAGGGAGAGGCATCATTATCACTCTTAAAATTAAACACATTTCTGCGGCGCGAGGCTGTGCCTTCATACCCAAATCCAGGAGGAGCCTGGTGTGTTTGACTGCTCCGCAAACGATCGAGAGGGGGGGAAAAATAAAAAGAAAAGGAAAACAACTGGGTTTTCTGGCACACACAGACAGCCTGGCATCCCGGCGTCCGTACCACACGTCTCCCGAGCCGGGAGCACTGTTGAGTATCTCTTCTCCCTGAGATGCTCCAGACGATCATGCTGTTCTCCCTCCTGGTTTGATGCCTTTTCATTTAGCCAACAATCCTCCTTTAATTTCCCGGTGTCTTTTTAATGAGGCAGCACAACGCCACGTTGTTTCCCCCTCCTTCTGCTCTACCTGTGCCTCTAATGTCACTTTAACTTGTATTCCTGTCGCAGCCAGGCTGCAAAACCCACACGTCCCATGGAAAACCCCTCAGCCGGCTGTAATTTCCCACTCGGAAATAAGCGTTTTATGTCGAGAAAAACGGAATTAAAGCAGAAGTAGAACAGAAAGCATAAACCGAGGAGGGTTTTTCAGCACCGACATGGAGTGGCAAGGACGCTTTCTCCCTTTTGGACATCAGGATTTCTCCAAGGGAGGGATTAAAAGCAGGTCCCTTTGCCCCCAGGACATCCCTGCACGCCTCTCGAGCTGCTTGTGCTGCGAACAGGGATTAGCGTTTACCCTGGTGTGTTTTCCCACGTGCTCCGAAACCTTTTCCCTTTCCCACAGGGCTGCCGTTCGGAGCCGAATGGCGCCCAACATTTGGTTGACCAACATGAGGAGCAGATTGTGCCGGTGCCGTGTCAGTAAATTCAGCCTCTCATTTTTTTTTGTAACCCACTCTATTCGTGTCCCCCCACTCCAAGGTTTTAGCCCCAGCCCTTCCCGAAGGGATGCAGCAGGACCGGGGGAGACACTTACTCCTCTGGGAGCGGGCGCAGCAGAAGGCGACGATGGTGGCCATCAACACCAGGAACGCCACGCCGGCCCCCACGGCCACTCCGATGATCACCGCCATCGGCACTGATTCTGTAAGAGGAAGGAGAAGGAGTATGAAGTCAGGATGAAGGTCGGAGAGGCGGCTTTTCCCCAAGGGACCCACCCCTGGCTACTGGAAAACAGCTCGGTGATGAGCCTGGGGAGGGTTTTGGGGCCAAATGGACCTCCTTCCCCGCTCCCTCGTCCCTGTGCGGGTGACGCCGGCACGGGTTGTCTGTGGGACACTGGTGCGCTCTGCAATCTGTGCAAGCCCTGATCTCTCTGTGCCTCAGTTTCCCCTGGGAGGTTCCCCAAGGGACCCACCCCTGGCTACTGGAAAACAGCTCGGTGATGAGCCTGGGGAGGGTTTTGGGGCCAAATGGACCTCCTTCCCCGCTCCCTCGTCCCTGTGCGGGTGACGCCGGCACGGGTTGTCTGTGGGACACTGGTGCGCTCTGCAATCTGTGCAAGCCCTGATCTCTCTGTGCCTCAGTTTCCCCTGGGAGGGAGAGAAAAGGAGGGAGTCAGAAAAGCAGGTTAACAACTGCTCTTGATAGCACTCTGCGAGTTAATGAATGAGCATCTCTAAAGGATGAAAGGTGCAAAAGAAGACGGCGTGTTGATATTATTAAGAAAGAGAAACGGCATCAGAGCGGACTGGGAGAGAGGTTAGAGCTGGGATGGAGGGATGGAGCCGGGCACTGAGCCTGCCTGCCAGAGGCGGTAGCTCAGCTGTCTTAGCAGGTGCTGTTAAATATATATGGATGAATTAACCCAAAAGCCATCATTCACAGCCTCTGCCTGGTTTATATCCCAATCTCCGGTCTTTTCCCTTGGTTCATCAACTCTGTCATCCTTCCCCGAACCCCTGAGGGTGCTACAGGGACTGGGACGGGGGGGATGGCCCGTGGCGGGGATGAGCAGAGGTGGGTGAGGGCTGCGGGGTGGGGATGTGTGGGCAGGGGTCTGCAGAGGCAGCCCCGGGGGAGCAGAGCCCGCTACGGAGCAGGGGTTACATCCTTCAGCCTACAATAACTTTGTAGTTGGGTTCCCGGCGGGGATTTCAGACCGCGGCTCAGCCAGCGAAGCTGATTTATTTGTGCAGATCCAGGCAGGAGGTTGTGAGGTGCGGGGAGGGTGGAATATGAAATCACATTTATGGTGAGAGGGTCAGATTTGCAGCCCAAGAGCCTTGTTATCTCCCTGCTCAGTTCCTCCGGTCCCTCAAAGCACAGCTCCTACTTAACGGCAAGCGTTGGGTTGGTGCCTGCTCTCTGGATTTTTGCCAGCCAGCACTCCCACTCGCAGGACACTAAAGTCACAGGTAGGTACTGCAAATCACCTTCGTTGGCTGGGATGATAAACGGCATCCTGAAGACCCTCTCCCCAAAAGCAGTAGATACCTACAGGTCCTCATTCCTGTTCTTTCTCAACACCCTGTAGGCTCTTGTGAACCCACAGTGGGTCAAAAGAGGGGGAACCCTTTCCAGGATGGCTGGCTAAGCCGGGTGAGTGTGTCCTCACCGCCTTCCTGGACACCTCCAATGCGTGTTTTCTCCTTAGGGGCCTTGCAAATGGATGGGATGATTTTAGGAAAAATTGGATGCAGAGGGGTGGCCCTCTTTCCTCCTCACCTGGGCAGATGGGGGACATGAATGCTGCCGGATCACAGGGACACACGGGTGATCTACCTGCGAAGCAAAGCCCGGTAGCCTGACGGGTGCCACTTGGCTGGGTGATAAAGAAACCATTTCTGGCTGTCCACTGGTGTGGAGCTGGTGTCGACCATGAATTTTATCCTGGACCTGAGATTCCAGATCCTACCTGTGCCTTTCAGCCTTCCTAAGGGACATGCATCCTTACTGGTGGAACTGGGGGAGTCGTAATTCCACCAGCATCTTCCCCATGTAGTCAGCAAAGGGTTTCTTCATGGGATTTTCTTCTTCGGGTGGCCTGAAGCCACCTGCTAGGCAGTGCTCCTGCCAACGGGGGTAACTGGTTATGGGATTTTTTGGGCTCTCCAAGGGGAATATAGAGCAAAAGGGTGAGGAGACAGGAGCCTGGGGTCCCTGGGACTGCCTGCTGGCTCTCAGCTTTGGGGGAGCAGGATGTGTGATGCAGAGCTCAGCGAGAAGCAGGTAGTGATGGTGATGAAGATGATGGAGAATCATGCAGGGAACGGGGTGGGGAAAATGCCCCGGGGCTCTCCTTGGCTGAAAAAAATAAAGGTAACTGCAAAAGGGCAGTGACAGGAACCAGCAGCTGGGATGGCAAACGGTGTCCCCAAGACAAGGGCGAGCTGACAAGGAGCAGTTTGCTGGCTCTGCGCTCCCCCATGAACTCTGCACTGGTGCAGGGGACGAGGAAGGCCCAAGGGCAGCACATCCCGCAGCATCTGCCCAAATATCCGTTCAGCCCTGCTCCGGCTGCGCTGGATGTTGGCCAGCACTCTCCTAAGATGCTGCCCTCAAATGACCCTGGAAACCTGTACTTCTCCCTCTTTTTTTGCCCCACGATAGCACTGAAGCGGGCCCTTTGGCAGCACTTTAAAAACGCGGCTGCGTAACAGCATCGCCCTCTCAGCGGCTGGGGAGCTGGGGCACAGAAAGACGGTGTTGGTTTGCAGAGCGGGTCAGTGGTAAAGCAGAAACCGGACGGCTCCGGCTTCCCAGTCCGTGCCCCAGTCACTGCCCTGCAGCTTTCCTACACCCCTTCCTGCCCTGCCCTGCCCTGCCCTGCCTGGCCCAGCCCGGCCCTGCCGGAAAGCTGCCGGGGCAGGAGGAGGACGCTGGGTCCTCAGGTGTGGTAATGGCTGGGGACAATTCACATTCACCGTCAGCTCATGATTTCCATACCTGCTTGAATACCAGCTCCTGATTTCATTTCCGTACCTGTTTGAAAATAAAGCAAGTGTCCACAGCCTTGCACGGCCCAAGCGCACACGTCAGTCTTAGCGCTCAGCCCTCCGCTCCGCTTTCTGCTCCGATGTCCCCATGAAGGGGATGTCCTCTTCCACCCTATGGCATCCTCAGCTACCCTACGATGTCCCCCCTGCCCAGGGCAGGGATGTTCCCTTGCATCACCTAACAGGGATGCTGGGATCTCGGATACGAAGCCGGCTGTGGACTCGGATGCAGCGTTGCCAGCTCCAACCCGGCTCGGCTGCCCAGCCACCCTCCGCTGGGACCCAGGCTTGCCGCTGAGCGCTCCCGCTGACTGGCAGACGACCTGGAAAAACCACTGGCTCTGTTTGCATTGGAAGAAGCCCAAGGCTAATTTTAAGGGGTTCATTTAGCTCTGATTTAATCTGGACGGCAGCCTTGCCTATAAATCATGCCTTAATGAGAACAATCCACCTGCCTGCCCTGGCATTTAATAAAATAGAAGAGAACTGGAGTTCCTCCAGGAGCTAAGCGTTCCTCACCAAAGTCATCTCCCTCCCTTGCTATGGAGAGCCCGGAGAGTGGAAATCCCCTGGCCATCCCCTGAGAATTGCTCAAGCTGCCTTCGAGGCTGGGTGGGTAAGCCCAGCCCTGCTAAACGTGTGCTAGCATCGTGGCTGGTGGTCGGGATGGAGGGTTGCCATCAGCCCAAACGCCTTCCTCCCGCTCGCTCCCATTGCTGCAGAGTGGTGGGGTCTGGTAGGAGCAGCCGCTCCTCTTTCTCCAAGGCTATAAACGATCCTCCAGCCTGGGGCAGTGGCAACGCCTTGTGCCACGGGACAGGGAGCGAGGGGTGCAGGATCGGCCCATGCCCTCCATCTTCAGCAGGGCAGGCGAAATGGGGCAGTACTTTATCAAGGAAGGGACTTTGTTGGGCTTGTCTCACCTCCTGACCCTCTGTCAGGCCCAGGTACCCTAAGGATGCAATCCTACAGCTAGCACGGCTGGAGTATTTTCACCGTCCTTCCTAATTTCCTCTTTGACATCCCAAGAGCTTTTCTGAGCACCTCCTGCCTCTCACAGCATCTCCCCACTCTTACAGCCCATCCAGGTGCTAATTCCCTCTGCCCAACAGCCCCCACCAGCTCCGCAGCGGTGCCCACCTTGCTCTTTGAGCCGGATGATCTCCGTGTCGGAGCCGAAGCTGTTCCAGGCGGTACAGTTGTAAATGGTTTGGAAATCGGCCCGGACAATGTTGCTGATGGTCAGCGTGGAGATGACACCCTCATCCGTGCTGACCGTCTCCACCGTATAGCGTCCGGAGGTCCCAGACTCCAGGACGTTCTCCTTCCAGGACCAAGCCTGCCAAGCAAGTGAGGGGTCAGCTTGGGGCAGGTTTGCTCACCGTAGGGCACCCTAAGGTGTGCAGGGCACCCACCATACCCCATGGGATGCTACTCACAATTCGGTCTGGCGGCGGGGTGCTGCGGATGAAGCACTTGATCTGCCCTTTCTGGCCGTGCAAGGCGTGCTGCGTCTGGGTGCTGGAGATGATGGGTGGCCCTGCGAGAGAGAGGAGACGGTTGCTGGCATCGCACATGGGTGGCTGCAATACGAGGTACCGGTGGTGATGCCGGGAGGTTGTTAGCGGAGGGATATCGAGGTCCTCCTTTGAGGGGAAGGGATGGAGCAACAGCTCCCCTCGCCTCCTGTGATGCTTTTTGCTGGTTTCTGCAAAGCCCTCACAAAGCATCAGGATCTCCCCATCTCTGCTCCCACATCCCTGGCGTTGGATGGTGATTAAATCAGCCTGCGGAAATCTCCTCGGTGAACCTGGCCTCTGAGAAGGGCTGTTTGCTCCAAAAGCAAAGCAAGAACCTACCTGGTGTTCTTTTTCTGCGCTTTCCTGGATTTGTTAAGCAACCGTTACACTAATTACTCCCCAGGGGCTTAAGGAGGGCAGAAGGAGGCACTTGCTACCTGCAAGCCACCATCCATGACCTGCAATCAGCCTGACCGAGGCAGTGGAGAAATTTCTGCTGGAAAAACCTTGGGACCCCATCAATTGGGCTCTCCTGCATCATTCGGATGCCGAAAGGAGCCCAGTGTGGCTGGGAAAACCTCGCCCTGAGCAATACGAGGCCAAACGCACCGGCTGAGCTGGCTTGTGAAGGGAAATGTCCTTGTCCTGCTTTGATGGACAGCCCGAAGACATGGTTGGGAGAAAAGGGGTTGGGAGAGGAGAGCATGGCTTGGGAGGACCTCCCCCTGAGGAGGGGATCACCCCAAGGGAGCAGCACAAGAGCTGAGATCTTAATTGTTGTTTATTAGCCTCCTTAATTAAAGCAGATTTGCATTTCTATGAGTGGCTTGCTGCTGGCAGAAAAGAAAACAGCAACAAGCCGGGCTTCAGGCGAGCAACGAAGGGGAGGGCGAGGGAGGAGGCAGGAGCTGGCAGATCTCCCCCCGCCCCAGCTCGGCTATTTCGGATCTTTGCTCTGGGTTGTAGCTCCCGGTTTTGAGTCTGTCACTGGGTTTGTCTGAAAATACAGCCTTGTCGTCATGCCCACCCATGCACTCATGTACGGAGAGATGTGCGAACGCGCTGCAAATGCCGTTGGGCTCTGAACTGGCCACGCAAAATGGAAGAGCTCCAACAGGAGTTGCTACAAGAGGTCGACGTACGGCTGGGGACAACCTCAGCTGGGTCTTCAGGCCAGGTCTCTGGGATGGTCGGGGTGGAAGAGCTTGCTGTGCTCGTCCTCTCTCCCATCAATCCATCCTTTGTGGATTTGGGAAACTTTTCCCATTTTTTTTTTCTTTTCCTCCTGCAGCTGATGTGTTCCTTTGAGAAATGCCTCAGGGATTCGGGGTAAAGTGGGGAGAAACAGATTCGCCTGGGTATTCCTGACTGATTCTCATCCAAATCGCCCACTTACAAATTTGCAGAATGCACAAAAATGTTCCAAAATGCTAAATTCTTCCCTCTGGTGCATTCATACGTACCATTGCCTATTAAAATTATCCCAGTCACACCGTCCTGCACCAAACTTTCCCACTCCCCAAACATTTCCCACTGAGATACAGCCTTATCCTTCCTTCCCTACGATATTCCAAGGTAAGACGCACAGAAAACCAGCTCAGTGAAGCACATTTCACTGACCAGCGACCAGACACAAGGTTCTGGCAGCTCAGGAAATTACTGCTGAAAGCGAGCCGCCGTCAAAATTGGTAATAGCAGGAGCTGCGTGTGAAGGAGAAGGTCAGGACTTGTTTTGAGGGAATAGTCGTAGCTGTATGTTCGTGGAAACTTTTGCACCCTTTTTTATCAGAAAAAGACAAAAAAAAAAAAAAAAGACCTTTTGTTGTGGTTTTCTGCCCACATGCTCTTCTTCAAGATGTTCTTCTAGGCACGCTCTCAAGGTGTGCGTTCTCATTTACGGATTGCTGAAAGGCCATCTTTCCAAAGTGCTGGCTGGGGTCTCGGGAGAGTTCGGTTGATTCCTTGGCGTTGCCTTCCTTCGGGAGGATGGAAACGGCACCTTGTCTTTGTGAAATAGCTCTTTGCAAGCATGCCCAAGGTGGTAACATCAGCTAGCCTTGACCTTCGCCTCCCCATGTCCGGTGCAAGACCAGACCTGTGCCAACAGCCAAGTGTGAGGGGCGGATGGCCCTAAACGAGTGCTGGGGCTTTTTTCTCCTGGATGGGACATGCGATGGGGACCTTGTTTGGTCCCATCATCCTCCAAGGGAGGCACAAGGCATGCAAGATGAGCTTCTTGGCTAGCTAAATGTGTGCTAGGTGGTCCTCCTGCTCGCCTGCCCTGATCACTGATGAACCCAAAGCCAACAGAGGCAAGAGCAGTGATGGGATCTGTAGGCCAGGCCTAAATAATGAAAAAAAAACCCAAACAAAAGCCATCTTCTTTTTATTTCAACGGTTGTATTTTACTTAGAAATTCTGGAAGCGCTCCAAGGCTGGGTGACGCTAGAGAAAAATGGCTTAATAATCATTAAAAGGAACATTTTCCCCAAGGAGAGTGGATTTTAAATGGCAGAAATGCCAACGGCTCTGGGTTTTATTATTGCTTTAGGAGTTCAGAGTCGAAGGCTTATCATCATGATAATAGCGTATGACTAAAGACCATTTGTGAGATGAACATGCCCAGAAATAATAGCATGAAGTTGCAGCCTCTTCACATTTGGGGCCGGCGTTTGATTCTCCACCAGGCTCTGGCTCCTTATGAAAGCTGCCAATCTCCGGCTTGGCATTCAGCGCTAAGTGTGAGACAGCCCACAGGCAGGAAAAAGGCTTTAAACAATGTTGCTATGGATATAAATGATGGAGCTATTGGTTGTGGTTATTTTTAGCACGCCGGTGCCAATTTATTTGTGCGGTCCTGGCGGCTCGCACAAAAGAGAAGGCGGCTTGCTGACTCCGAAGCCTTGGAGGAATGAAAGGACGGCCTCGACTTCTCCAGCCCGCTTGAGTTCATCTGAACCTTTCCTCCCAACGTTGGAAATGGTTTGGCAGGAGAGTTTGGTTTAAATCCTTGCTTCTTGCAGAAGTCTTGGGCTGGCTGGTGCTGCCCGGTACTGCAAGGGGCCATCCCACGTTGGAGAAGGTGAAGACCCTCATGAGGGCATGAGCTGAGGTGACACCGTGATGTTCTCCTGACCAAGGAGTGTGGCAGGTCAGCCCCTGCTCTGATCCCAGCTTTGCGGCAGGCTTGTTGGGATGAATCCCAGGCAAATTAAATCCTGAATTAGCCACCCGGAGTTGTCCAACCCTTCTAACAAAGGTTTTCTTGCAGAGCAAGATGGGCAGGGATGGTGGTCCCTGTTCAGCAGGTCCTGCCAAGCCCAGACAATGCATCAAGAGACCGTACCGCAGGCAATCCTTCACAAGGTCATCTTGGGGTGCTTCTCCTACCGAGGTGGGAGCTGGAACCGGGCTTGTGTGCAGTCAGGAGCATCGAGAGCCTTTGGCTCACGCTGGGGCTGTAAATCCAACTGCAGCTGATTTCTGATGGCACCAACAGTTCTTTGTTTCCTTCTTGCCTCTGCTGCTCCGGCCCTGCCAAACGCTGCTCGCTTGCATAATCCTCCTTCCCATTAACCAGACCCTGAATCGTATCTGCTTCCTTTCAGGCTGGTGGCGAGGATGGGCTGCTTTTCTGCAACCACGCACCTGGTTGGCAAGGCTGCCGGTGGGGAGGGCCGC